>NC_088866.1:61234434-61534434 GCF_032884065.1 Artemia franciscana | reverse complement strand
GATCATACATGTTAAATTTTACAGGATTTTCTGATCCTAATCCTTAAAAAATTTCAAGTCCCGCAAAATACTTTTAAAATCTACCTTTGCTCACCAGTAAAATCGAAAAATTAGTTGATCGAATCACTTTAGGTCTAATGGCCCAGAAGCAACTTCAGATGAAGCAAGACATTTGTCTAGATAAATAGCGTATGACTTTTTTCTCGTGAGAGATGGATAATGTTTGGTTGCAGTCCATTACAGGCTCTCTCTAAGTACTTTCTCATTCTCCAAATCACAAAGCCTGTATCTGTTTCTTGGCCGATTTATTTATATTTCTTTTTCTTTTAGATTTGGACTTCCTCGAAGATGTGAGAAACCAAATCCCATTCATCAAACAGAAAAGGTTGGATATGTACGAAACTGTTGAAAAGACCCAGTAATCTGCTGAAGCTGATTCTAAATCCAGGGTATAATCTCAGTGCCAATCTGTCCCCGGTTAAAATACCTTTGTGCTGCTGCTGTATATTTAGTTTTATTCTCAAATACATGTTAACTTTTAAAAATACTGCAATATTAAAATGAGGGTAGGAACTTGACAAAATAATTTAATCTTATTTTTCAACATCTAAATGTCAGTCTATCTAAGGATGAATGCAGGGGGGGGGCGCTGAATTTGAACCCCCTGAAATTTTCGTCCAACTCGTAGAAAAGTAACCAAAAGACATACAAACAAAGTTTTAACGTTTTTGAAAGTTATAAAAAAACTGAAAAATTTCCCTCCCTCCCCCTGCTAAAAAATCTTGGACACACTCTTGAGTCTATCATCTGCACTGAAACCCTATCAAAAATCTAAAATTCTAGTAATATCGGATCTGTCCTCATAAGTTAGAATAGGATGATAGATAATAATAGTGTTGCCATCTGTTGGATAAATGATCGTTATAGGTCGGTAACACAGGTAGACTTTTCAAGCTATTTTTCAAAACATGAATTGTAACTTTTGCTAGATTCATCATAGAGATAGGGAAACTCAATTTTTAAGCTCCCATCTTTTCTATTTTTAAGTCCAGGGCATACTCTCAGTACTGATTGTCTCAGTAAAAATTGTTTTGCTGCTGTAAACTGTTAAACTTACATTTTCAAATATGAAATGAACTAAAAAAATAGCCTTATACACCACTTATTGATATATGAAGTACCTGGTCTTTTTATTGCTTTTACCCTCATATTTGCCAAAAGTTACAGAAAGCTTGTGTTGCTTTGCAGGGGTTTCTTTTTTCTCTTGTATTCGGTTACTTTTTCGTTAAAGGTAAACTGAATAACAATTTATCAAACATAAACATTCACTCCTTCATATGCATCTGCTTTAATCCCAGTAGTTACTTTGAGCGTTCTAGCCAATGCATAGGTAGCCACAGCTGTGCATAACCTTCAGTGTCAGATTTTTCTGCAGCTCCAACTTTCTTAAAAAAAAACAAGACTTATGAATAATATGTGTTTTTCTTTAATTTTATCGTCGCACTCCTACAACAGAAGCAAAAATTCGAAACAGCAAGAAGTTGATTTTAAAAGTCTGCATCATCACTAACTCATTTCCAAGTTATTTCCTACTAATACGATATCAATATGTCTTTTGCTAACCTCATTATACAGATAGAATTATACGGTTTACTGGTTATGAGTCCATTTTGTTGGATTTAGACGCAACTATTGGCTTAAAAACTTGATGAGTGCTAAAAGTAGAGGTGTTATATTTATATTAAAGGAATATTTCGAACATAATGTGGAATGAGCTACTGCTAATTTTCTTTGAGAGGTATTTCATTCTTCATAAAAATTAGATTTGAATATATATACAGATTATTGGTACAGACCCTTGACAAAACCAGTGGTGTAAATTTTTGTAAAGCATGGTAGTAGTAGTACAACAATTTTACTGAAAATAATCATTTTTTATATAATAGCACAACAAAGGTGGAGCTTACGAGGATGTGTTAAAATAAAGAAAAGGAGTATGGAGCATGAGACCATTTACCGAAACCAATATAAAAATAAACCACGAAACACTACAATATAAAGCCCCAAAACAACACATAAAAAAATACACAAAAATATAGAGAAATAACCCTCTGAAAATATAGTTAATCTGTTTGAAAAGCATACCTACTGAGCCACTCAACACGTAAATCAGATTTAAACCGGTTAAAATTACCATTATCATTAATATCATTACTAAGTTTGTTCCAAAGCTTGAAACCTCTATAAACAAGAGAAAAAGAAGACTTACTAGAAGCAAGCCGAGGAACCTCAATATTTCCTCGCATCCGAGTATCGGGCTGGTGAACATCTGACCTCTCACAAAACATACCTGAAAAACAATCTGGAAGGCCTTCATTATGATACTTATGCATAAGAATCAAAGAATAAAAATCATGCAATCTGGCTGCAGGCATTATATTTATTTCACAAGAGACCGACCTCATGGACTCCCGGTTCCCCACACCACAAAATATGCGGATAGTGTTATTCTGGATCACATGGATTGGACGAAGTAACGAGGGGAAAGTACCAAGCCATATCGAGGAACAATAGAAAATATAAGGGCGAATAAGGAAAAAATATAACGACCGTAAAATATTTGGGGGGAAAATATGTTTTAATTTACGCATCATGGCTAGGTTACATAACAGTATTTTAGAAATTTACTTCACAAGGTCCTTAAATGATAGGGTTTTATCAACTTTAATTTCGAGATATTTGGTGAACCGTGTAGGTTTGATAATTCCCCGCTCTGATCAGTTCAGTTATCCAAGGATAAAAATTTGGAGATCTAGAAAAAATAACAAAATTTGACTTTTCATATTTAGGTCAAGCTAATTGACCTTTAGCTATATGCACATCCTGGTCATTGCTGCATTTAATGTTGACATAAGCAGTTGTTCCGTAGGGGCAATACGCATAAACGTTGTGTCATCCGTAAATAAGGGCGCAGTGACCTGTGTTTTTCTCGGACCATTATCAACAAAATCCATAATTCTGGGTAGGGCATTAACAAAATCAGGCAGATCAGCAGGACCCAATACGGAACCTTGAGGAACTCCACAACTAACACCATTTTTACCAGACGAAATTCCATGTAAATTAGCATACTCCTGTCTATTTTGAAGATAATTATGAAGCTAACTCAACGTTGCTCCTCTTAGTCTGTAAAATTCACATTTTCTTCATTAATTACCGAAGTAATAAACGAAATCGCCATTTCTGTTGTTTTACCTTTCCTGATACCGAATTGATTTGGATGTAAAAGTTTATGTCCTTCCAGATGCTCATATATTCTATCATTAAAATATTTTTCTAGAACACGGGAAATAACAGGTAATAACGAAATTGGACGATAATTAACCAGATCCTTCTTATTACCACCTTTAAAAACCGGGGTCGTTCTTGCAATTTTAAGACAATTAGGAAACTTATCCTGTTTCAGGCAAGCATTAATAAAGGAGGTGAATATTTTTGAAATTATTGGAAACGCTGTTTTTCAAACAAGAAGATTAATGTAATCACTCCCAGCCGAAGTACTTTTCATCTCAAAGATTATTTTAAGAATTTCATCTTGTGTGACAGGTCTTAGATACATTGATATATCAACAGGAGTCCCCAGAAAAGTCTCAAAGGGGAAAATCAACATCAGAAGCTGCTGTGGTGCGAGAAAGTCGAGCCCCAACAGTTGCAAAATGCTCCAACATAGCATTACAGACGTCTTCTGGCTCACTCGAAGCTGACCCATCGCGAGTAATAACCTCATCGGGCAAAGCAGAATCTTTTGAAGATTTAGAATTAGAAGATTAGATTGTTTTAGATGTTTTACCACAAGCTTCTTTAAACTTACTTTCAAGATATTTTTTCTTAGCACATCTCAGGAGTTTGTTAAAAGCATTTCTATAATTTTTATAAATTCGTGTGCAAACAGAATTATCTTCATTCCTTACTGAATTAAATAAAAAAAAAAACTAATTTTTTTAGCTGAAAGTAAGGAGCGACATTAAAACTTAAAACGAACAGAAATTACTCCGTATATCAAATGGGTTTTCCCCTCCGCAATCCCTCACTCTTTACGCTAAAGCTTTTAATTGTTTTAAAAAGTAGAATTGTGGCAAAGAGTCAAACTTTAGCGTAAAGAGCGAGGGATTGCGGAGGAGACAACCCATTTCATATACGGAGTAATTTCTGTTCGTTTTAAGTTTTAATGTCGCTCCTTACTTTCAGCTAAAAAAATTAGTTTTTTTTTTATTTAATTTCTGAACGTTTTTGAACTAATGCATGTTTGGTTTTGGCTCTCCGCACATAAATTATTAAAATGAAATTTGTATATTAATTCTTTTTTTTTTGCTAAATGGCTTTCTCTTAGTTTTGATCAGACGATTTTGAGAAATAAGGGGTGGAGAAGGAGGCCTAGTTGCCCTCCAATTTTTCGGTTGCTTAAAAAGCCAACTAGAACTTTTAATTTTTAAAGAACGTTTTTATTAGTAAAAAATATACGTAACTTAAGAATTAAGTTACGTAACAAACTTTCATAACCTTATATTTTTATTATGTATACGAGGGGGTTTGTACCCTCGTTAATACCTCGCTCTTTACACTAAATCGTAAGTTTTGTCCCAATTCTTTAAGAATGACCCCTGAATCAGAAAGGCCTTAGAATAAATAGTTGAAATTACTAAAAATACTTTAGCATTAAGAGCAAGGTATTAGGTATTAGGAGGAGGTGAGCCCCTCATATGCGTAATAATTTCTGTTCGTTTTAAGTTTCAGTGCTACTTCTTCCTTTCATTTGAAAAAACGTTTTCATGTTTATTTTTCATTGTTTTCTTATAGTAATGCTAGATAATCCTGCGCCCTTTTCATTGAATGTTTCTTCCCCCATGACAGATTCCTCCAAGGAAAGATCCTCCAACATAGCCCCCTCTCCTCAGCCCCACCCCCAAACAAAATAAAATCCCCTGAAAACGTCTGTACACTTCCCAATAACCATTACTATATGTAAACACTGGTCAAAGTTTGTAACTTGCAGCCCCTCCCCCAGGGATTGTGGGGGAGTAAGTCATCCCCAAAGACATAGTTATTATGGTTGTCGACTATGTTGAACAAAATGGCTATCTCAAAATTTTGATCCGTTGACTTTGGGAAAAAAATGAGCGTGGGAGGGGGCCTAGATGCCCTCAAATTTTTTTGGTCACCTAAAAAGGGCACTAGAACTTTTCATTTCCGTTAGAATGAGCCCTCTTGCGACATTCTAGGACCACTTGGTCGATACGATGACCCCTGGGGAAAAGAAGAAGAAAAAAAAACAGACAAATAAACACGCACCCGTGATTTGTCTTCTGGCAAAAAATACAAAATTCCACATTTTTGTAGATAGGAGCTTGAAACTTCTACAGTAGGGTTCTCTGATACGCTGAATCTGATGGTGTCATTTTCGTTAAGATCCTACGACTTTTAGGGGGTGTTTTCCCCTATTTTCCTAAATAAGGCAAATTTTCTCAGGCTCGTAACTTTTGATGGGTAAGACTAAACTTGATGAAACTTATATATTTAAAATCAGCATTAAAATGCGATTCTTTTGATGTAGCTATTGATATCAAAATTCAATTTTTTTGAGTTTTGGTTACTATTGAGCTGGGTCGCTCCTTACTACAGTTCGTTACCACGAACTGTTTGATTTTATATAGCTTATCTTTCGTGTTGATACACCGGAGCAAACTGGGTGACAACCACGGCTTTTTGGGTACCTTTTTTCTTAACCATGTCCAATCCTCAATACAAGTTTTAATCAGAACCGAAATCAGTGCATCATAAAATCTTTGAAAGATTATACTTATATCGTCTGTATTTTTATTGAAATTATTCCAATTAATATCTGAAGTCTCTTGTTTAAAATTTTCAAGATTATTCTGGTTAAGCACAGGGAACGCACTCATTTCAAATCTGGAACCTTGCTTTCCCGGGATACAAAGTTTAAAACTCGCCGAAATCCCAAAATGGTCTGATACATCTGATACAATAACTCCTGGATCTGAAAAATTTAAATTAGAAAAAATATTATCAAGAAGTTTTGACGTTAATGCCGTAACGTGCGTACAAATATTAATAGTAGGGAACAAACCGTATGACATGCATAGCTGTAGAAATTCCATAGAAGTATTCGAATTCATGTCACGTAGGTCAATGTTGAAGTCCCCTAGCATGAAAAAAAGGTGTGAACCAATAGGTAATTTCTCCAATTGTTTTTCCAAAAGATCCATGAAAGCAGGTATGGACCCAGATTGTGGTCTATATAGTACTACAACCTAAACTTCTTTTGTCTTAAGCCTTAATTGAAGAATAAGTGGCTCAAACAACATACCTTGACGTAACATTAGATCAGTTTTTACCAAAATCTCAATATCACTCCGTATATACGCTCCAGTTCCTCCGTGTTGTCTATTCTGACGATTCTTATTACAAAGTGTATACCCTGGAATTTGTAAGAGAGCCGAGTTCTGCTCATTAAGCCATCTTTCCGTGAGACCAATAACCTCAAAAATGGAAAGTTCACATATCTCGCTAATAAAATTGAAAAATTCAAACTTTGTTTCAACAAAGTTTGAAAAGTTGTATTAATATTAAAAAAAATAGTTCGCCCCTAATGGGGAGTAATTTACTGCTAATTTTCTTTAAGGGGTATTTCATTCCTCATAAAAATTAGTTTTGAATATATACAGATTATAGGTATGGACCCTTGACAAAACCAGTGACGTCAATTTTTGTAAAGCATGGGCAGCAAAATTGTAATTTTCAAAATTAGGGGGGGGGGATTTAGTCAATTTTTATCGATAGAATTTTTGTGGATTTGGCCACTTTCAAATGAAAATTCCAAAAAGGGAATTTAAAAAACTTTGGTGGTACCTCCCCTCCCCATCCCCATAATAGACGCTGCTGGGCAAACTTGAGGATTGTAAAATGAATAAAGAGGAAAATAAGGTATATTGAATTTTGACTATCCGGCTGTTTTTGTCAAATTTTTATTGGCCGTCTTTAGCAGGAGAAAAAAAAAATACAAAACAGTAAGCTGGAATAGCCTTATACCATTGAAAACAAAAAAGGAATGTCAAATCTTTAAATTAATTTTTATTTTATATTATTTCACAGTCTTAATAACCCATTTCAATGGTTTTTCTACAGTCTTGTTGTTTACTATCTGAAGCATGAAACAGCTTATTTTTCACCAACATTTTTCTATTTTTAAGGGATTTCTGCATTTATCGCATTTATCTAAAGCTCCAGCAGTGGCACCAATTGGAGGAAGGATTTTCTTTTCCTCCCCCCTATATTTTGAATAATAACTCTTCAGTCTTTTAATTTAAAACATACTCTTGTTTTATTATTTTCATTGGAAGAAATAGACACCCCAAATAGATTTTGAAAAGTGATTTTGCCCCCCCCCATCATCCAACTCGCAGTATCTTTGTAAATTGCTTTTGTAAAAAAAACGTTCGCCTTTATTTTCTTTTTTCAAAGCCCGCAACTATGAGCAGTGTAATCAATAATATGTTATTTGTCATTTGCTTATTCTCTTGTTGTTCTATCTAAAAATGCCAAATTATAAAACAGAACTAAATGCTGAATTACAAAACCGATTATTTTATAGAATTACGTTTTTTTTTAATTATGAATTTTTTTAATTTAAAAACAGAAATAACAGAACGAAATGTTATCGCCACTCACAATTCGTCGCTTTCATTCCCGTAGAAGAAAGGAATAATTTTGAATATATTCCTTTAATGATTTGTTAGCCTGTGGTACTCATGATTTTTAATTAGTTCTTGAATTCGTTTTATCCACATAATGAGCTCCAAAGGAGATATGGATAAAAGAGGTAGGTTATCGCTGAGTGGATTTTTGTACCAAGCATTTGCTTGTCACAGGCTAGGCTAAAGTCTTTAATTTTAGGCTGTGATAACCTCTTCACACTTTGTTTCATCATTGAATATGCACTAAAACAACATTCTGTAGTTTTGGCAACCATTTTGTGCATAACTACATCAAAAGAAAACATTCTACTAAAAGTTAATGAGTAGCTAGGCTGTTTGATTTTTGTTTTTTGCTGTTTCTAAATATGCCTACAATATACACTTTTCTGACAGTAAATATTTCACTTTTTATATTATTGACTTAAGAATAAAGAGAACATACCATTTAATGCCTTTTTATGCTCTTTCCAAATATAGGCTAACAGGCTATTCACTTTTACAGCTAATGAATTTGGTCAATGTTGATATTAGCTTAACAATTGTTTTGGGTCATGAAACTATTGTTAATAGATACATTTTGACTTTTTGAACATCTTTTCTCTCTTGAAAAACTACCACAAACTCACTGTTATGGAGTTAGGCTATTATATATTTGCACATTAGGGGGGGGGGGGGTAAAGCATGGCATATATTAAATATAGCAATGGTTAGTTTACATATTTAATATATGCTATGCTTTACCCCACCTCCCTAATGTGCAAATATATAGCCCCAATTTGTTTCTAAACTATTAGGCTACAGATTTGCAATTTCAAATATCCAATCAACAAAAATGGAAATTAGGCCTATTGCAATTCTTTACATATAAATACAAAAATGTTTGGTGTTGAATAACTCCATAACAGCAAGTTTGCAGTAGTTTTGCAAGAGAGAAAAGATGTTCAAAAAGTCAAAATGCATCTATTAACAATAGTTTCATGACCCAAAACAATTTTTCAGGTAATATCAACATTGACCATGAATCTTACCCCTATGTACAAATGTACATAGTGTACAAATATTTGTACATTAGGGGGTAGAGGAGGTGGTACAGCTTAAATTTACCTCTCACTTGTATAAGAAATAAACTTTACCCCCCCCCCCTAATGTGCAAATATATAGCCTACTGTTAATTGGTATATAGCCTATAGAGAAGGAGTTAAAATTTGTTTGCAGCAAAAGTGATTATTATATTTGGAAAGATAATAAAAAAGGCATTGAGAGGTATGCTCATTTTAATCATAAGTCAATAATATGAGGAGCAAAATATTTACCTTTCTGACAATCTATCCCTCTGATGCTCATAAAGCCATAAATATTAAGTCTGCATTTACAATTAGGCTACTCCCCAAAAGAAAACACTATAAAGTCCTGAGCCCATCTAGCTTAAAATAAAAATAGAATTCTGAAGTAGGCTAGGCCTATTCTAAAACATTAAGGCTACTTTGATCATATGCTATCTAAAAGTACTTCAGTTTAGGCTACTTGTGTAGTAATTTGGATAACCTGAATATTGTAGAGAGTTACAACATAGCCTATTTTGGAAACAGACTGAAAGCTATTAGCCTATTGTGATTCAGGCTACCCTCTATTTGCTCCATTAGAGTAGTAGTTGAGCTGAAAATGTTTGTTTTAAACTCAATGTTAGATTTCAGTAAATTTTAGATTAGCTAGGTTAGGAAAATGAAAGTTCCAGTAATGAATCCTGGGCCAAAAAAATACCCTGGGGAGTTGTCACCAAGCTACCATATTAACCCTTTTCTGATTTATAAGTCTTAGAAATTTGTATACTTGACAGGTATTAGATCTATTAGAATTTTGACAAACAGTATTATACCTCAATTTTCAGTTTAATTTTCTCTGGTTCAGTTTTGAAAATGCAATTCCTGTTATTCAAGTAGAATTTTAGGCCATATTGATGTTTTCCCCCTAAATTTAAGAAATGTATTTACAGATCTTTGAAAGCTCATAAATTCTGATTGTGCAAAGTTGTGGAGCTGAAAGCAGTTTTGGTGCTTTACTTAAGGAGAAGACATTGTTTTGATCCTAATGAAATATCACAAAATATGATGAAAATATAATACCTCAGAAATAAATTTGGGCTATATATTTGCACACTAGGGGAGGGGGTTAAATTATAGCAGGTCTACATGCAGAGTGTATTAGGTAGAATCATTCTGCATATTATGAAGTAAGAACTGTTTTCTATCTTCACACTGTCCAAATACTTTACCCCCACTCCTCCTAATGTGCAAATATATTACCTTAATTTGCACTTCAGAGCAAATTAAGATCCATCTTGATCTGCTAATTGCTCCATGCTTGATGATGTGAAGGATTAAACATCAAATGCATCCCACTGGTACTTCCAGTAAACACCATTCTATTCAACATCCAATGACTTCTTGAACAATTCATTATTGGGTGCCAAGACTGTTTTATTTGAGAGACAATTCTAGTGGTTTACTACACAGCAGGAGAAAACTTATTGGTGTTGGGTTTTGACATATGGCTTGAACAGCTTCTTTGAATGTCCCCTCTTGTCATTGCTAATGTTTTGGGAAATTGGCAAATGAATTGGGGGGTTTCTTGGGAAGTAAGCTTATATGTTATAAGTATATCAGCTCTTTGTTGGTGGTAAACCAGTGTAGGCTACATAATTTAAGCTCCTTTAAAAATTCATGATAAGGCTTGTCTCTCATCTTAGATACTGCCTTTTTGGCTCTCCTTTGCACTCCTTCCAGAAGCTGTACATCACCCCTGTATCCCAGTGATGCTGTGCACATTTCAGAGTTAAGTACTGGTCTGATAAGGGCCTTGTACAACCCCACAACAACATAGGGAGACTTAATGGATATAGTTTTCTTTAAGAGTACTAGGACAGAGTTTGCATGAGGCATGGTCTTTTTGCAGTTTGAATGGAATTTACACTGATTGTCCACAAGATTCCAAGATACCTTTCTTAATCCACACTTTGCAGCTCTTGAATGTTATTCACAGTTTGGTTTACATAGTATACTTGAAACATGGGTTGGACTTGCCAAAGGAATAACACTAAATTATCAATATTGAAACTCATGTAACATGTTGTTGCCCACTTTTGAATATAGTCAAGATCTGCTTATAGTGAATCATGATTGATTGCACCAAACAATTTTGAGTCATCAGCATAAAGACTCAGATGATCTGCAGTTAATTAAGAAATCATTTGCATATATATTGAATAGGGTAGGTCCTAAGACACTACCCTGCTGGACATCACTGGTGACTCCACATCCCTCAGAGAGGATTGGTTTTCCTTCATTAGTAAAAAGCCTTACTCTGTGTGTTCTATCTGTAAGAAAATCTGAGACCCAGCCCACAAGGTCTGCATTAATTTGAAGAGATAAGTTTTTTGTTCAAGTGTGAATGCAGAACTTTATCAAATGCTTTTGAAAGATCAAGCAACAAAATATCCACAGGTAAGTGCTGATCAAGCATGTCTGTTATAACATCATAAGTCTTTGGCAGATTTGTTTCTATAGACTTTTTGGGTTGAACACCATGTTGGCTGAGCAATAGTATCCCATTAAGTTTGAGGTGCATCATGACAGAGTCATATACCACCCTTTCCAGGATGTTAGCAACAGCAGAAGTTATACTTATGGGATTGTAGTTTTCTGCACTAGCTTTATTTCCCTTTTTGAACAAAGGGATGACAAATGCGGTTTTCCAATCTGTTGGCCCTCCCTTGGTACATTTGGAGACTTTGAATAATTGGGAGAGTTGCTTGGCAATGTCTTCAGCAACTGGTTTGTTGGTATCTAGTAATTTAAGTTGTTTGAGGATATTCAAAATTTCAATCTCAATGGGCTCCATTGAATGGTGGATTTGTGTAGGTTCAAAACATTGGATGGGTCAGTATCTGATGTGCTACTAAAACAGACAGAAATGAGAAGTTCAGCTCATCTGCAATTTCTGTGACATCTGTTGGTTCAGCTCCTGAAGCAGTTAGTTTAGATATTGATTGCCTACCAGGACTTTTACATGACACATATTGCCAAATTTTCTTTGGGTTATGCTTGCAGTCTCTAGCTTGTGTGGCTTCATGGTTCTGGTTAAGTTTCTCACTTACCTCTTGCTCTTTTGAACTTCTTGTACTGGTTTGGACTCTCAGCTTCTTTGTATTTTTCCAAGATCTCTTTTTTATTGAGTTGCTTCTTAATTTCCTTGGTCATGTATGGAAGAGTTTTTGCCTACCTCCTCCAAGATACAGAATATTCACTGTTTTGGATTCTAAGTAAATTTAAATTTTCCCATTGCTCTTCTACTGATCCCCACAAAATCTCACTTCAGTTCACCATTTTCATTTCTCTCCTGATGGTATTGTAACCTGTGAAGACCCTTTTAATAAATCTATAGTCATACTCTTTAGACAGGGCTAAATTTCTGTAGCTATGTGGTCACTTATACCAATGGGGGAAGATAAGCACTCAATATGTTCCAAAAGGTCAAGGTTATTAAGGAAAATAAGGTCTAATAGGGTTGGGTTTTGGAAGATTCTATATCTTGTTGATTTATCATTGGCTGGATATAGGGAGAGGTCATGTATATAATCAAGGAATTGTTGTTGTGTTGCATTATCTTCATTATAACCAATTCCATGATATTTATGAGAAATATTCTACTCTAATTATACCCCTATGCTCAATATATCCATTCTGCAATTACTTGAACTCAAGTTTGATATTATTTGATATCCAGGAATAGAGATATGACTATCCTCCAATCAAGAACTACTATTCTTGGGACTCACCTCTTTGTCAAATTGTATTCTTGTTTGTTACAAGGCTTCCAGTCTACATTGGCTACCAGTAATAGAGACTCCTTATATTTTTATATCTAATTTTTTTCATCCTCATCTGCTCTGCTTGGTTCTGAGACACTGTTGTCACTACAAATTGACTCAAAAAGAAGGGATGAAACATTATTACTACTTGAGAGAGATTCAGCAGCAACAAACATTGCCAATTCTGAATTCGATTTTGAATCACTTAACATTCCATTATTTCTATCAATAACACTCACAGAGGAACAGTCTTTACTTTCAGAAGATAAACTATGCTTACTAAATATACTAAAAAGAAGATGGAGCATCACTACAAATTACTCCATTAGTTCCAAGTTTTTTTGGATTGTTTTTTCACCTCTTATGACAAGATTGTTTTTGCCCTTAGACATCTGGTCCTGCAGCTCTTTAACTAGAGCTCTATGCTTTTCTCTATCCTCTTTCAAGTTGTCTTTATGAAACTGTACTGTGTCTTTAGGTGCATGCTTTTCAAAAGACTGTTCAAAAGGCTATTTGAAATCCAATTGAAGGATTGTTCACTGTGAACAATATTGGGACAATTGACACTGGTTCTGCTGGAGTACTGGTGATTGGGTTCTTTGGCCTAAGTTGTTGCGCATTAGAAACTTTGGTGTCAATTGAACCAAAGCTTATGCAAGAGGAAGTGGTTGATGAAAATAACATCAGCCTTACATTGCTGATTATGGTTGTACAAAGGATTTTAAGGCACACCAAAGGCAAACCAATTGTTCTTCCTTTGTTGATGTTCTCTGTCTTTTCTCATAGACTCACCTAGTTTCTTATCAACTTGTTTGGTACGGCCTTCCCATTTATTCTGTCATTAAAGAAACTGGTTTTACTTAGCTTCTATATACATAGGCACTGTAACAAAGGTGCTATAGCAGACAACTACCCATTTTCCTAGCTTAACCCCTTTCCAAGATAACAGAAAGTAGCTAAACTAGAATTTTACCATAATTTGGTTAACCCTGACAGTTGTAGAGGAGTTGTAACATCCTGTAGAACTGGACTGAAAGCTATAGGCTTAACTGTGAGTTAGACTATCCTCTTATTCTGTCTGTCTCATTAACCTAGGCTAGTAGTTGGATTGAAAATGTTTTGTTTGAAACGCCATATAGGATCTGAGGCATTTATGTTAGGTTTAATCTATTGAAGTCCATCTTCCCCTGATCAATTTATTTCTCACCTATCCATATTTGATATCCAAAATTAGTTCTCATGAGGATTCAATTGCTTTTACGTTTGGGGATTCTAAGATGCCCACTGTTGATCGGTTTGAAGAAATAGGGCACCCCTCAAAGTAGCCCATCTGTGTCACTACAAATTTCCTTGCTGGACATGTACTGGTACAGATTATAGACTAGACAACCCACTTCAGGCACCAACATCAACCTTCTTTGCTTTTGTTAGTTTTGACAAATGATCCTGAACAAGTTCTCTCTATGTCTTACATAGTGCTCTTAGAAGCAGCAACCATGTGTGTAGGCCTATTTTGAGAAGAGGTTAAACAGGCTTCAGATAAAAAAAAAACCTTTTGAACTCCAGGTTTGGTATCATTTCCTCTGCTCTACCCGCAACCAACACACCATCCCCTCTACCAGAGCAATTAATCCCAGAACCAATGGACATGCCAGTTATTTATGATGAGGACATGAACTTGGTACTAATAGAGCTGTTGGACCTAACAACCTACACCCAAAACTGTTAAAAGATTTACCAAAATGCCTATCAATTTCACCTCCTTCTTGGCCTGTGAATTCTGTATCTTTTTTTTGCATTATATTGACATATTTCCCCAATAATATACACATTTATGCTGATGGTTCAATTAAAGATGTACAACCTGGTACAGCTGCCTATATCTCTCAGATAATTGGCAATGTTTTGCCTCCCCTCCAGGTAATTCATCTGTACTCTCTACAAAGTTATTTACAATATGACCTGCATAGTGGTGGTTGTAGCTCTGGAACAGGTGCAAGAGGCCAAAGAATGGGGTTGTATATGTGGTCCAGTTTTATTCTAAGATAATATTTAGGAATGCTCTGTAGGAGCATCTGTAGGGCGGTCAAGTTGGTTACAGCTGAGAAGATCATAAATGACCCTAATTACCTTTGGAAGTCTTGTCCTCTTCCTGGGAAACAGAACCATGAGGACCCAATAGCATCCCAGAGTCTGAGTGGGTTGCCTGTTTCAAAAATTGGTTTGTAAAACCTAATAGCAGTGTAGGAAGTTCTTTTGATAGTGAGATGGCTTTGTTGCTTGATTATATTCAAACGAAATTCTATTGTGATAACACTGTCTGCAATTAAGAAGGCTGTGTTGAAGCTTAGAGAGAAGAAATTCTTGGTTAGGCTCCAACAGTATTTGTGCTTAGCATTTTATTGCTGCAAGTGACCTCCTCTATAACCATCTTGTTATACTTCTTCAAATGATTTTTAATTCTGGTGTTGTTCCAGATAGTTCATGCATTGGAATGGTTAGCCCAATTCTAAAAAAGAATAAACCAAAATCCTGTTTATCATATAGGCCAGTGACTGTATCAAGTGTTTTTGCAAAGATATTTGATCTTCTGATTGTTGCCCACTTAAAAGAAAAGTTTACTCTGTCTATTATGTTAGTGCCCATTACATTATATGTAGGCTATATACATCTAAAAGATTGTTTGAAGTCGGGAAATGTCCTTTTGGATAGTAAGCTCTCTGTATTTGTTGGAATAAAGCAAGGAGCCATCACATTTCCAACTATCTGCAACAATGCACCTCTTCCTGTGCAGATTGGCCTACCTATTTGTTTGCATTTCAAAAGGGATCAATACATCAGTGCTTTGTTATGCAGATGATCTGTTAAATCCATGCCAGTCAGTAACTAGTCTTTAATAGAGTTTTGATAACCTATATGATAGACATCCACAAATAGGACTAAGTATGAATGCTGTGAAGTCCCAAGTCCCCTTTTTTAATTTTCATGGTAATAATGTTTGTTTTTTGCTTTCTTTTTCTTTTAATGCACTCCATTGTTTCCTGTTTTTTGTTTTTAGATGGGTAATAAAGAACATTCATTCATTTTAATAGGTCTTGAAACTTGTACAAGGAACATCCTATTTTATATCATATTCTCTCTTTTTTATTTGTGTATTGAACAAACTTATGTCAGTGTTGATAACACCGGGTAACAAACAAATATTTATGAAAATCGTTCAGGGTTTTCCAGCTAAATTAGACTAATTTTTCTGAGTCTGAAAATGACCTTGGGTTTGGTCAATCAGGTCAGGAGTTTTTGTAACAAGAATTAAAAAAAATCCATCTTGTATAGAGAAAAAAAACAACAAATTTCTGCAGTTCATCAGCTGAGAAACTCCTGACAATTTTTTTTGTTTTCCTCAAGAAATAATAGTCAATGTAGCCAAATTCAATTTTATTCACTCTATTGAGTTTGATGAGCATAATTCCTAATATTAGTAAAAGAATGAGCATTATGTGACATTGAGCATTATATTGAGTTCTCAGTGCAAATTAGGGTTTCTTCCATTTTTCCTCTGTAAGAAGCTGCTGGGTTATCTCTCTTCAGCAACCAGCAGCAGTTTGCCATCATGATTGCATCCAACCTTTCCTTGTACCTCTCCTCCATTTAGTGCATGTCTTGATGGTCCTTTCTTCCTGCTTGTTGTTCATTGCCCTGATGGTTTTGGGTAGCTTCTGCATCTTTATGCTCATCAAACACCCAAGTTTTTGGAAGGCCTCTATATTACTGCTAAAGAGCATAGCGGGGTTTGCTGCCTTTGTGTTCCCCAGGAAGTTTTTCACTTCACAAACGATTTCCATGCAGCAAAACTCATTGAGTTTTGGAACCCTGTGTCCTTTATCAGCTGCCATTTGTGTGGGCCATTGTAAATGCTGGCCCTAAAGTTCTCAATGGTCAGTCAAGGAAAGACTTGGTAGAGGTAATTGAAGCACCTACCAACCTTTTCCAGAGCGCACAGTTTCATTAACCCAAACATCATGTGTAGCAGTGGAATGAACATCTTCTCCCAGTCGATACGAGGTTTGTTTATGATTTTTTTTTGCTCCAGATACTAACTATTTGTGTGTCCTACTCATCAAAAGTTACGAGCCTGAGAAAATTTGCCTTATTTTAGAAAATAGGGGAAACACCCCATAAAAGTCATAGAATCTTAACAAAAATCACACCATCAGATTCAGCGTATCAGAGAACCCTATTGTAGAAGTTTCAACCTCCTATCTACAAAAATGTGGAATTTTGTATTTTTTGCCAGAAGGCAGATCACGGATGCGTGTTTATTTTTTTTTCTTTCCCCAGGGGTGATCGTATTGACCCAGTGGTCCTAGAATCTTGCAAGAGGGCTCATTCTAACGGGAATAAAAAGTTCTAGTGCCCTTTTTAAGTGACCAAAAAATTGATGGGCACCTAGGACCCTCCCACGCTAATTGTTTTCCTAAAGTCAACGGATCAAAATTCTGAGATAGCTATTTTATTCAGCGTAGTCGAAAAACCTTATAACTATGTCTTTGGGGACGACTTACTCCCCCACAGTCCCCGTGGGAGGGGCTACAAGTTACAAACTTTGACCAGTGTTTACATATAGTAATGCTTATTGGGAAGTGTACATACGTTTTCAGGGGGATTTTTTGGTTGGGGGGAGGGGTTGACAAGAGGGGGATATGTTGGGGGAACTTTCCATCGAGGAATTTGTCATGGGGGAAGAAAATTTCCATGAAGGGAGCGCAGGATTTTCTAGCATTATTAAAAAAATCAATGACAAAATAAACATGAAAAGTTTTTTCAACTGGAAGTAAGGAGCAGCATTAAAACTTAAACGAACAGAAATTATTACGCATATGAGGGGCTCACCTCCTCCTAATACCTCGCTCTTTACTCTAAAGTATTTTTAGTGATTTCAACTATTTATTTTACGGCTTTTGTGATTCAGGGGTCATTCTTAATGAATTGGGACAAAATTTAATCTTTAGTGTAAAGAGCGAGGTACTGACGAGGGGGTGAACCCCTCGTATATGTAATAAAAACAGAGATTACTAAAGTTCGTTACGTAAGCTAATTTACAAGTTACGTTTATCTTTTACTAATAAAAACATTCGTAAAAAATTAAAAGTTCAAGTTCCCTTTTAAGTAACCAAAAAATCGGAGGGCAGCTAGGCTTCCTCTACCGTTCCTTTTTTTCTCAAAATCATTCGATCAAAATTATGAGAAAGCCATTTAGTCAAAAAAAAAAAACTTGCAAATTTCGTGTTAATTATTCCTCTGCGGAGAACCAAAATCAAAACCTGCATTGATTCAAAAACGTTCAGAAATTAAATAAAAAAAAGAAGTTTGTTTTAGCTGAAAGTAAGGAGCGACATTAAAACTTAAAAAGAAAAGAAATTACTTCGTATATGAAAGGGGCTGCTTCCTCATCAACGCCCCGCTCTTTACGCTGAAGTTTTTACTGTTTTAAAAAGCAGAGTTGAGAGAAAGAGTCAAACTTTAGCGTAAAGAGCGGGGCGTTGATGAGGAAGCAGCCCCTTTCATATACGAAGTAATTTGTGTTCGTTTTAAGTTTAAATGTCGCTCCTTACTTTCAGCTAAAAAAACTTGTTTTTTTTTAATTATTTCACACAAAGTTGGCCTTAGCTAGCTTCAGCATTGAGTGTTGACTCAACTCTTTTCTGTTGAGTTAGAACTTGGCTTCCTTCTCTACATGGCTTGGACTTACTTAGTTTTAGCACTGAATGAGGATTTGGCTTATATTTGCGACAAGTCAGTCTGTAGCTTGGACTTTTTTGCACTGTTTCACCAAATTTTTGCAGCTTGGAGTTGTGGCGTTTTTACACCAACCATGGATTCTGCTCAGTTTTGTACCAAACCAAGATTTAGCTTGATTTTATACAGAATCAGTCCTCTTCCCATTTTTGCGCAAAAAGATGAGATTAATTAGGATTTTCCTTGTTTTTGTGCTTAGTCAGGACTTTAATTGTTATTGAGCCAAATGAGTCCTCTGCCTGGTTTTTGCTCATTTTGTAGTGGCTCAATTCTTCCCTATTTTGATGTTACAATCCTTAGCCTGGACGTGGCCAGTTTATGCTCCAGGTTAGGACTTTTACTGTATGGACCGTCACTTTCCTCTCTGTGTAGGTATGGATTCAAGCTGCTTGACAGAAACAGTTCGAAATATTGCGACAAATGATTGCCCTTGAATTTACATTCTCTTGACTGAGAATTTCCTGTAACAGGAGGTAATTGAATCTTGTCTCTTCTATTTGGCAGGAAAGACCAAACAAAAGGGGAAAACCCGCCTAACAAGGCGGGTTAAACCCGCCCCTTATCTTCACAAATGTTTTTTTTTCCAAACAAGGATCATCATGGACTTAAGCATTTGTTGAGTTTTTTTTTCAAGCATAGTTACATCCAACCAATAGTCCCAGGATATGAGGAGAGGGGTTCATTTGAACATACATTAAAAGCTTGAGTTCCCTTTTTAAGTTGTTAAAGATATCACTCAACAGCAAAGTGACATTTTCTACCATACTCTATCTCAAACCTGTAACGTTAGAAGGAAAAGTGCTAAATCGTTGCCAAATGAGCATTTGGAGATGATGAATTGCTTTAAGATTGTCTAAGATCTATATATTGAACTTTGTAGTTTTAAACGCCAAATTCCTGGCCAGTGGTCCATTAATTCCTAGTTGCCACCCAGTGAGGAAAAAATCACTAAATTTTTGTTCTTTTTTGGTTGATTTAATTATTTTCTTGAATAATGTAGTAATTTATGGGCTGATTTAGGGATTTTTTTGTTTAGGTAATGTATCACTAGAAATAGTGATAAATCGCTAGGGGTGGCAACCCTGAATATACATATACATAAGAAATAGTTAATTTGTTTTTTTTGCAGTAGTATTTTAAGTATAACATAAAAAATTGCATCTACTTGCTTACCTGCATACAAGGGAGATGGGAGATAGGGGATTGGTTACAAACAGTAAGTAAACAGCAGGCCTAGTAAATAGAAACGCGAATTCTCAGAAATGAAGTTTTAAAATTAGCCAAATCTGTTATTTGTGGTGATCCTAAGTTTGAAAAATGTATTAGATTTAAATTTGGTTATCATCAAATTCTTTTAGCATGTGAAGAGTTTTTAAATTTTAGAAGTTTGACCTTGATCAGTATCATACAAACAGATTTGACGTGAACAAGAACCCTAAAGCTATAATTGTCAAAAATATTACATTTTCTATTTTATTCTAAAAAAAGAATGGTGTAACATGGGTGTTTATTGTTTCCCAAGAAATGACTCCGTTGAACAGTAGTATTAAATTGTTGAAAGAGGGCTCATTCAAGCGAAAATTTAAAGACCCATGTCCTTCTTATGTAAGAAAAGAGGTTACAACACAGCAAAGTGTCCATTTCTAGCATTTTGCCCACGAAACAGCAATTTTTGGCCCATAAAACAGCATTTATAATCAGGCAAAATTCTAGGAATTATTGGAAGAATCTAAGAGGCCACATGGTGTGTCGTGTACAATTTAACGCTAATCATGTATGGAGTTTTAAAAAAGGAACTATTGTCAGAGAATATCTATTCATTTAAACCAACAGCCATAGTGTATTGCATAATTGTACTTCAACTGTTAGGATGGAAACATATTCTAATATATTCACAACTATGGGGAAGGGGTATATATAATGTCCCAACAAAGCTTGTTAGATCCACATTTTCAAATTTGTTTTGTGTGCTTCAAGCGTAGATTGTGAGGGGTTGAGGAGGGGGGGGCAGTCAGGATCTTGCACAACATAACCAATTTTCATTTTAGGTTTTGCTGTTGCACTTTACCTTCATTTGGAAGAAAACGTGTTTTTTAACTTAATTTACGCAGGAAGATAATTTTGGGCTGTAATATAAAATTACCATGTTTTTTTTTTTTTTTTTTTACAGATTTTAGCTCTTTTACCCAAAAGTAACACTGCATTAGTTGTATTTTGATTAGGCTTTCTTCAACTAGATTATTTTTAAATACTATCTAATTGGCATACTTAAATAATTAATGGAAACTTATATTACGATATGTTTTTTTTCTGTCAAAGATGAAATTTTAGAGTAGAATCAATGTAAGAATAAGGAAAAATCTCACAGTTTTATCAATCTTTAGTTACAATCCATCACTAATTATATTGTATTTCGTCATTAGAAAAAAATTATCATTAGTTTAATTTCAAAAAATTAATTCGGTGTTTTATTAGTCAAGAGCTAACAAAGTTCTTTGCTAGTGTTATTAATTGGATCTTTAGTCACTGAAAGCTATAACAATAAAATAATAACATGCTGTGCGCTTTAGGAGCTTGTACATTGCCTATCCAAAGAATTCATACCCCTACTAGAAAAGTAAATTTTTTTCTATTTTGAATATGTCTGTCTCTCCTTACGAATATAGATTCCTTTGTTCTCGACTATTAAACTAGATTGGTGATATAACAGGAAAAAGTCCATTCTCTAGAATTCGACTTTTGGGTGGACCCCAAAAAGACTTATTTGGTTACAAATGCGTATCCAAAATATATGGAGAGGTAATGCGACAGTTTTTATTTGAGAAGATCTCTCAAATGATAGAAGGAAGAAATTGATGGGACATTTTAATAAGTAAGATACCATTTAGAACCTCATCAAAGCCATTGAAAATATTTCAGACCGATTGAAACTCCCCAGTAAGTGTGGACCTAAGCAGGTTGAGAGGATGGGAACTTTTATCCACCAGTGTTTTAGATGTTATTTATGCCAATTGTGTCCGCTTCTCTGTATATACTGTGATATTCGCATATGTTCGAAGACTTATTTGTAAATCCTTTTATAGGCTATAAAATGCATACCTTTGGATCTGGCCCGGGGGGCTGCACAGATTCTTCTAACTTTGGGGATATATATTTATATTTTGACCTTCATGATTAAAGTTGGGTGTAATCCAGTTTAACTTTTGGTTTTTATGCTAGAGTTTAACTTTTGCAAAATAATGCTTGTTGTATCAAACCTGAAAAGTTGCTTCCCTTAAGATTTTTTTTTTGATGAGGGGTTTCGAAATGCCAAAAATGATCTTTCAGGTCATGATACCTAATTGATTCAAGGTGGGAATCATCTGACATATTTAGTATTTGACATTTTATCATTGACATTTTGTCATTTGACAATCGTCATTTTTAGTAGAGGGTCTCCACCTCTTCTGCTTGTGTACAGGTGAGCATATGCCCGGGGTCTTTTATTTCATGCTAAAACATTTTTGGAATAATAGTTGAGGCATTCTAACTATGGGTACATTCTTCCAAGTACTGTGGTTTTAAGGGTTAACCCCCCCTCTTTATTGATTCTAAAAGACTTCTCACAACAATTTAGAAAATTAGCTCTAAAATGCACTTTTTAAGGTTTCTTATGCTTTCTTCCCCCATAAGAAATCTACCGGCCATTCACTATCAAATTAATGTTGTTTACCTATGTTAAGGGACAAGTGTTACACCGCGGGGAAGGATGACCTCTGGTCCAGCAGAATTGCTTTGTATAGCCTTCCTATAGTTCTAAACCAATTTGCCCAGGAGTTTTGCGTGACAGAATTTTGATCTAATCAACTAATTGAGCCAAAATTTCCTAATGATGCACAAAATGGCAGACATTAGCACTTCCCTGTGGTGTATTCTGAGAATGGAAAGTTATAGAAAGAAAGAAAGAAAGAAAGTTTATTTGAGCCCTACGGCCATACACAACATGATTTAATAATACAACACTGCACAGAACACTCACTCAATATAAAAAATACTTATTTCCATTCACTCGGGCTCGACTGAGCCTCTCTCGAATTTTCCACAAATCTTGCCATTTTGCATATGGTTCCAGGCATCGAAGACCTCAGGATATCAGAAAGCAGTGCCAACCGATGGACCCCCCAAATTTCATCCCTAAGACTTTCAAGCTCCTTGCACTCCATGAGGAAATTTGACTTAGAGAATGCAGTCTTTCAATAGAATCTCCACTGGATAGTATTTTAATCCTTGTCGGGTGACAATTTTGGCTCTGTTGCATAAAATTACGGAAACCAGCATTTTTGTGTAGAACACTTTTGTTGCAGAAAAATGCGCCAAATCTTTGACGTTTCGTTTCAATGAGCTCTCCTGATATCTCACTATCTTTTGTGTGATAGAAACATCTCTAAAAAAGGAACAGATTAACACACGTCCGTCACCAACTTTCTTGAAGAATATGCAAAATTTTGTATTGCTGCATGTAAGAGCTTAAACTTATTGTAGGGGGTTATCAAACCAGTTGAACTTGATTTTGTACTTGTCATTAAGAACCTACTATGCCTTGGGATGGTTTCCCTCTTTTTAAAAGTCTGCAGATATTTTATGTTAATCAATCAGGATGGGCAAATTTGACTTAGAGAATTTTGTGCATTTGAACCATAGGTAAATTCGTTTTTTTGTGCAGTAATTAGAATTTCGTTTTTCAGATTTTCAGTTACTATTGACGTGAATTGCTTTTTGCTTACAATTTCTCACAATCAACTGTTAATGATTTAACACATTAGACTGCCCATATGAACCCACATAATGGTTGTGTACAGGCAATAGTGTATCGAGGATTTTTGTTCATGGGGGGTACGAAAAAATAGAATAAAAAAACGTATCAACATTTGTTTGTAAACATTTTTGTTATGTTTTTACGATTTAGTTTTTTTTGGGGGGAGGAGGGTTGTTGGTTCAAACTCCGAAATTGTCCTTCCCTCTGAATACGGCTTTGTATACAGGTTTAAGTTTATTTTCATGCTAGTTATGGTGTCAATATTGATCGTATAACACATTTATGGTAACTGAATTTTATTTTAAATTTTGGAACCTTCCTAGAGCCAAACTACCTGCCATCACTATCTATCGAATTACCAGTGGTTGCTAGTAATTTTTGAGGGAGGAATATTAATCTCAGTTTTTTTGTAGTAATGGCTATTCGTGCTAAAAAGAAAAGGCAGAAACGTCGTCCGAACAAAGAAGGTCGAGAAAAAGCAGGGGGGCATCCCAGAGATGGAACTGCCAGTAATCATGTCA
This sequence comes from Artemia franciscana, assembly GCF_032884065.1. Classification (NCBI taxonomy): domain Eukaryota; kingdom Metazoa; phylum Arthropoda; class Branchiopoda; order Anostraca; family Artemiidae; genus Artemia; species Artemia franciscana. Next base: position 61,510,683 of record NC_088866.1, on the reverse strand, counting down.
GAGAAGAGGCCCCAAGCAAAGTAAAAAACTTGGAAAACAGGGATAGAAGGTAATTTATTTCTGTTTAATGTTTTAATCAACTAATATATTCCTTTTATTTCATAGTATTCCTGTATTCCTTATATTCCCCTGTATAATTCAATGTATTCCTCTTAAAATTTCCTTCTTGCATCATCAGAAAGGAAATTTTTATCACTATTGTGAAAACAGTCAATGAGTGTGTTTCTGGCGAAGTTCACATTTTAAACACATTTTAAAAAATGTATTTTTGGCTAAATTCCGAAAATAACAAACGACTATTCAAGCTAGAAACTCGAACGTTTTTAGAACATTTTTAGAACATTTTAGAACTAACACATTAACACACACAAAACACAAATCAATTACAAGCTACAATTATCTGTTTAGCAGTAATAGCTACATTGCAAGAAATAATATTAAAACTGTTATTCACTCTCTAGTATAACCTCCATCTTGGTATTTGTCCTCTTGTTGCTCGCTTTGTGATATGTATCTTCAAATAGTACCAGAGAAAAAGATATACCAGAGGAATCTTTTTGATTTTCTAAATCACTTTGATAATTAATTAAATAATTAATAATTAATTAATTATTAAAATAGTTATTAAAATAGATTAATAATTAAAATAGTTTTCCTCTGCAGCGTTGCCTTTCACTACACGTTCCTTCTATGTTTATAGGTTTGTTTTAAATGTACTGTTTGTAGTTCTTACCCTTAAGTAAGGCAACAAGTGCTGATGGTAAGGTAGATGAGTTTTTTTTTAGTTTTTTTTATTTGGTTATGAAGTTAGAGGCATGAAGTCAAACCCTTTTAATTTTTTAGATTATGAGCAAGGGTTTAATTCAGGAAATGGAAGAGCTTTAATGAAGGTCTTATCCTAGTATGGTATACCAGATAAATATATTAAAGTGATTACTGCTATGTAAGACAGTAACATTGCGGCAGTAAAGCTAGGAAATGAGGTTAGTACCTGGTTTCGTATTAAATCAGCAGTTAAGCAGGGTTTCCTCCTGTCTTCATTTATATGGATCATTTTGATGGACTTAGTCCTAAGGAGCACAGCAAAGGCAATGAGAGAACACGAATCAATTGGAGAAGTAAAATTTTTCCTGACTCAGATTATGCTGATGGTTTAAGAATCCTAGATGACAATGTAATAAAATGAATCAATTTTTAGAGGTTTTGCGAGTTCAGGATGCAAGAATAGGTTTGAAAATTATTGTTAAGATGATTAAGTCGCTAAGACTAGGAATAAGTGAAAGTGAAGAGCTGACATTAGTCGATTAAGTGGACTACTTCAGTCACCTAGGTAGCATTATTAGTAAAGACGGTAGGTGGCTTGGATATGTTAAAAGTAGAATAGCCAAGGCCCAGGGCTCTTTTTCACCGTTGAAAAAAGCTTGGAAGAAATGTAAAACAAGTCTGTGCACCAAAATTTGAATACTGGAAGCTACAATGATGTGTCAGGTGTGGTCGCTGTGGTCAGGTATAGCTCTGAAGCATGGGCGCTTCGAAAAGTGGAGGAGGATTTGCTAGATGTTTTCTAGAGAAATTACCTATGGATAGTAGTACTGGGTGCCCGGTGACTTCGCTGCCAGGCCTTGGCACGTGGCAGGCATCTATATATGGATTCTCCTTGTCGCTTGTCTTCAAACCACATACAGATCGAGCCTTTTCTCAAAGTCATGACGTCACCATAGGTTCAATGCAGCCACCCTGTGAAAAATATGAATTTTTCTTAAATTCCCGACCTATTTAGATCGTTTTTGTGGCCAGTCATCGCTCTTCCTTGTTTTCCAACCGTAGATTTCATTGTCCATTTTTGTTCATCTTTACCTCAGAAAAGTTTTTTCCACGTCTTTTGCTTTAGCAGTTTAGATTCATATATCATCTCGTTTATTTTTTTAAGGTGTTATGGATAACAAATACGGTTTTCCAGTTTCCAAGTACAGATCACTGTTCAAAATTTCGTTTACAGTTCAATTTGATTCTCGCTGTCGTATGTTCCATGTCTTTTCTTTAGCTGTTGCGATTATAACTTTCACTAGTTTTCTAATCACATTTATCTCTGCTTCATTTTCATCAATCAATCCCTTAAAGATTTTTAATGACTTTAAATTAGAAATTGCGTCTTTGTAAAATTACGTTTTTGTTATTGGACCTTTAACTTTTTCTTGGCTTGTCTTTTGTCATTACGAAAAACACAACGCCGAAACTGTGTTCTTTTAGCAGAAGCTGATACAGTATCAGGTTCTTGGCTAACATCGTTGTACACTCTAATGTTGTTATTTATAGCTTTATCATAGCTTGGAGCTTTAATAAAATGTTGAATGTCGAATTTCGCCCTGGTTTGTCTTTTGTCTTTATGAAATACATATCACCGAAACGATTTTTTTTAAACAAAGGCATCGTAAGCATTGATCCATGTCAAAATCCCAAACTCAATTATGATAATTATCATTTTCAATTTCATTAATTCGAAGAATTTGCCAACTCCGTTTGCTTTACCTGTCCTTATTGGCCTAGTTTTATATGAAGGTCCAGGTTTTAGATTTGTTAATTTTTACAAGTGGTGGGACAAGAACTTATTTTTCCTCCAACGAATTATCATCTATAATACCTGTATTTTTTTTGGGGTGGGGGGTGGGGGGTCTTGTCTCGTTTGATAGTCCAGGTTGTTAATTTTCACCCGCTGAGAATTTAGTTTGTTCGGGCTGTTCTCTTGGTCTTATAATGTTTGATAGTTCAGGTGGTTCCAAAGATACATGATTTTGATTCTCATCGCTTTCATTTTCAATTTTGACACATTTTGATTATCGCTCTCGCTTATCTTCTAAGTGCATTTTTCTTTCTTCTTCATTTTGGATTTTCATTACTTCAGACATTTTGCCAATGCCAATGCCAATGGTCCAGGTGATAGATTTGTTAATTGTTCAGGTGGTGGAACAAAACTTCTTTTTTTGGGTCTATTTTTTGGGTCTTTTCTCATTTGATGGTCCAGGTTGTTGATTTTCACCATTGTGAATTTGATGACGATGTCCTTTCCTTAAGCTGTCCTTATTGGTCTAGTATTACATGATGGTCCAGGTTTTAGATTTGTTCATTGTTAATGTGGTGGGACAAAAAATTCTTTTTTTGCCAAAGAATTATCATTTATAACACTTGTAAATTTTCGTTTTTTGAGTCTACCTCTAGATAAATTTTTCGTACTGACTTGTCTTTTCATACTCTATCTAAAAATCTAAAAATCTTTTCAAAGATTTTTGATTATTGAAGCAATTCCGATTTTTAACACCGATTGTCTGATAAGCCTCAAACATTTGCTTTTCTTTTTTAAGATTTTTGAATTGTTGTAATCCCTTGTAAAAATATACAAATATATTGCAATTACTATTTATTTTGCTTGTTAAGCAATATAATTCTATTTTAGAAAATTGCAATGCTTCTCTTTTAGATGGGAACAATTTAGTATTTAAGTATAAAGATCTGAATTGGAGGGGGAGGGGGTGTAGTCAGGAACAAACCATCTTCCATCTGCTAATGAAACTGGTGAAAATTGCACTGTCAAATTTTGAATAGAATATAAGTATTACGTCAAATACAGTAGTTTCAGTTTATGAAGATTTAAGAGAGAAGACGTAAACATTATTTTAAGAATCTAGCGGGGGGAGGGCTCAGTTTTCTCAATGAAAATATAAAAAAAAGTATTTCAACGAAAATACAAGATGAACTTTTTGAATGGTTGAATAGAAAAGAAGTAAGCTATTATATTGGATAATTTCTTTTCAGTTTAAGCTTGAACTCTGGTTTTCACTTTCATTTAAAATGCTCCCGTGTAGGTTTTTTTTTATTTTTTAATGAACAGTGACGTCAAAAAATTCTTTTCTTGACGTCATAAATGGAAATAACATGGACTTTTCAGAGGTTGATTGGTTGCTAGTTATTCTTATAAAGCAGGTTGCCGTTCCTTCCGAGAGGTACAAATGCTATTTATGTTTTGACCTATTTGTTTATAATATTTAGGCGTACCTTGAAATTTTGACGCGGTTCCATTTTTCGCTGTGAAAGGGTAGAGGGGGAAAATTGGACAGGGGGGGGGGGGGTGCTAGTGTCTTTCTAATCGCTTCAGGACCTTAGAAAGGGCGCCATAACTTACCATTGGCACTAACTTGCATCCTTAACCTAAAAATACGAAAGTTTGCATTTTCGTAGTTATAGATTGAGTTCCGTTTAGGATTCTTAGGCATTCAAGTTTTGATGGTACAGTTGGAATAGAAATCAGATTTCTTCTGGGGAGAGGGTTCTCTTCTATTTCTGAAACTGGATATTTACTAACGCTGATAAACTCTTGGATATGTTTCCTGAGGAAATCGTTTCAAGGTATATTGGGGCAGCAATGATAAACAACCACGTGATCAACATTGTCCATTTGAACTAACCAGTCAGCACAATCTTTTTATGAATGCATTTGACGTTAAGTAAAAAAAAGCTCGACATTCGCTAAGTGTTGCTGTTAGGTTTATCTCATCATGAAAGAGTCATTACAGCAAAAAATCCACAGGCATTGCATTTAATAAGAAGAAACTGTCGAAATTTTCGGAAAAATTGATGTTTGTGAAATGTCTATTGCTTAGCTTGGAAAGCAACGCTATCTACTGGCCTTATTGCGTTTCATAAATAGATAGATAAGACAGAAAAAAGTCATAAAAACTAGATGATGAAGAGAGACATTGAGGCAAAGCCCAAATATTACCAGAATATTTGTCTTAAATTAGGTTCTTGGAGGAGGGAGAGGGGTTTGTCATGATAAAATTTATTAAAAAAGTGTGTAATGCTATTTTGCTTGGTCTAAAGATACTGCAACTTGTGATTACCCTAAATTAGGTATGCACTTTATGTACACTAATAATGAATATTGGGTTATGAAATTCCTTTATTAAAGAAAATAGTCGATATATACGCGGAATAATACAAACGAAAATCGTCAGGTAAAAGAAGTCAGGTGTTTGTTTGTTCTTGTCTTGGTTTTGACTTTTTACTGGCTCTGATTTTTGTAGTATGTTCTGATTTGAAGTAAATTTTAGGAGGTAACAACTTTGCAATATCTAAGGGTGCTATGGAACTTGTTTCTTTTTTTAGTCTATTGACGTATGGACTGTTTCTTATGAGCCGTTTTTTAATCTTTCTAATAACATTTCTAACATTTAATTTGAAATTTCGAACTGTTCAAACAGTTCGTGGTAACGAACTGTATTAAGGAGCGACCCGGCTCAATAGTAACTAAAACTCTAAAAAATGGAATTTTGATACCAATAGCTACATAAAAAAATCGCATTTTAATGCTGATTTCAAATATACAACTTTCATCGAGATTAGTCTGACCTATCAAAAGTTACGAGCCTGAGAAAATTTGCCTCATTTTAGAAAATAGGAGAAAACACCCCCTAAAAGTCATACAATCTTAATGAAAATCACATCATCAGATTCAGCGTATCAGAAAACCTCATTGTAGAAGTTTCAAGCTCCTATCTACAAAAACGTGGAATTTCGCATTTTTTTGCCAGAAGACAAATCGCGGATGCGCGTTTATTTGTTTTTTTTTGTTTGTTTGTTGTTTTTTTTCCCCAGGGGTGATCGTATCGACCCAGTCGTCCTAGAATGTCGCAGGAGGTCTCATTCTAACGGAAATTAAAAGTTCTACTGCCCTTTTTAAGTGACCAAAAAAGTTGGAGGGCACCTAGGCCCCCTCCCACGCTCATTTTTCCCAAAAGTCACCGGATCAAAATTCTGAGAAAGCCATTTTATTCACCATAGCTAAAAAACCTAATAACTATGTCTTTGGGGACGACTTACTACCCCGCAGTCTCCCTGGGAGGGGTTGTAAGTTACAAACTTTGACCTGTGTTTACATATAGTAATGGTTACTGGGAATGTACGGACGTTTTCAGGGTTTTTTTTTTTGGTTTCGGAGGGAGAGTTGATGCGGGGGGGGGGAGGGGTTACGCGGGAGGATCTTTCCATGGAAAAACTTCTCATGGGGGAAGAGACTTTCAATGAAGGGGGCGCAGGATTTTTTTGCATTATTTAAAAAAAACAAGGAAAAAATAAAATATGAGATGTTTTTTCTACTGAAAGTGAGGAGCAGCATTAAAACTTAAAACGAGGAGAAATTATTGCGCATATAAGGGGTTTACCTCCTCCTAATACCTCGCTCTTTACGCGAAAGTATTTTTAGTAATTTCAGCTATTTATTCTACGGCCTTTGTGATTCAAGGGTCATTCTTAAGGAATTGGGACAGAATTTAAGCTTTAATGTAAAGAGCGAGGTATCGACGAGGGGTGAACTCCCTCATATCTATATATATAAAAATAAGTTGTCTGTGTGTGTGTGGGTCTGTCTGTCGGGTGACGTCATGTTTGTGCGTCGACTGACGTCATGTTTTCAACTGACGAAATTACAGACCGGGACATCGGGACACAAATGACGACCGGGACACGGGCACATAGGGAATATAAATGACGACACTCAAAGAGAAAGCGACCGGGACAAAAGGAATGTTCGATTAGCAATCACCATCAACAAAGCACCGGGACACAAATGACGATCGGGACACAAGGAGTATAAATGACGACCAGGACATAAGTAAAAAAAAACTAAAAAAACTAAAAAAAAGGTAAAAACTACAAAAAAAGTAAAAAGAAAAAAAAACTAAAAACTAATAAAAAAACTAAAAAAGCTAAAAAACTAAAAAAACTAAAAAAACTAAAAAAGAAAAAAAAATAAAAAAGGAAAAAAATGAAAAATAAAGGAGAAAAACAAAACTGAAAAAACGAATGTATATACAGACCGGGACACCGGGATACAAATGACGACCGGGACACAGGGAATATAAATGACGACCGGGACACAGGGACACAACTACAACGGGGACGCCGGGGGGCACAGGGTGATATAAATGACGACCGGGACACAAGGAATATAAATGACGCCCGGGACACTCAAAGAAAAATCACAGACTGGGACACCGGGACACAAATGACGACCGGGACACAGGGAATATAAATGATGACCGGGACACAGGGACACAACTACAAAGGGGACGCCGGGGGGCACAGGGGGATATAAATGACGACGGCGACACAGGGAATGGTCGATTAGCAATCACCATCAACAAAGCTCAAGGGCAATCATTAGAATCATGAGGTATAGATCTGAATACGGATTGTTTTCCCATGGACCATTATATGTTGCATGTTCAAGAGTCGGTAAACCTGACAATCTATTTATATGCACAGACAATGGGACAGCAAAGAATGTTGTATATTCGCAAGTTTTACGTAGTTAAAAACATATATATATATATATATATATATATATATATATATATATATATATATATATATATATATATATATATATATATATATATATGTATATATATATATATAAATATATATATATATATATAGATATATATATATATATATATATATATATATATATATATATATATATATATATATATATATATATATATATATATATTCACAGGTGGGACATAGGGACACAACTACAATGGCCCGTAACTAATATGGTGCGTAACGACTTACGCGCGCTGGGGGGCTTGGGGGGGGCGCAAAGCACCCCCACCAAATAGGTGTTGGGGTGGCGCGAAGCGCCACCCCAACAGCTAGTACGCAATAAAAATATACGAACATAGAAGTTCGTTACGTAAGTTAATTCGTAAATTACGAATATTTTTTACTAATGAAAATGTTCGTAAAACAATTAAAAGTTTCTCAAAATCTTCTGATTAAAACTATGAGAAAGCAATTTAGCCAAAAAGAAAATTAATATGCAAATTTCGTTTTAATTATTTATGTGCGGAGAGCCAAGATCAAAACATGCATGAATTAAAAAACGTCCAGAAATTAAGTAAGAAAGTAAGAAAGTAAGGAGCGACATTAAAACTTAAAACGAACAGAAATTACTCCGTATATGAAAGGGGCTTTTCTTCTTCAACGCCCCGCTCTTTACGCTGAAGTTTTTCCTTTTCTAAAAAGTAGAGCTAAGAGAAAGAGTCAAACTTTAGCGTACAGAGGGAGGCGTTGAGGAAGAAAAGCCCCTTTCATATACGGATTAATTTCTGTTCGTTTTAAGTTTTAATGTCGCTCTTTACTTTCATTTAAAAAAACTTGTTTTTTTTATTTAATCTGTATGAAAAGATGGCAAATGCTTGTAATTACACAGTGCCTTGTTTATTTATTCTAGTTTGAACAACATAAGAAAAGAGGTACTTGTTAATTAAATGAAACACACACAAGAAGTGAAGTTGGGTTAATCCTAATGAAATATAACCTTCACATAACTTTTAGTTTATGTTGTAATATAATTTAGGCTATACATTTGCATATTAGGAGAGTGGTTAAGTATTTGGTCAGCGCCTCTAACTTAACTTAATCCCCCCCCTAATGTGTATAATATTTAGCATAAATTATTCAAGTTCAATGCATTCTATCACTCATTACTTGTCTTTGTGGCTATGAAACCGGTTTTCTGAGATCTAGCCTAAGCGTAATTCTTGATTCTGTTTCGTTTAATTAAAAAGTATTAAAAAAAGAAACTGCAAGTGGATCTTAAACATGTGTTATTTCATTTAAACAAATATTATTGATAGTTGCCGCTATTACTTCATAGATTCTCTTCAGACTGCATGCGAAACATACGTGTCATCAGTTCTCCCACGATTATTCCTGGGAGTTATCGACCAAGGTGCAGGTTTGTCTTAGTCATCCTCAGGTTGAAGCAAGGAGAATCGATTATTAGCTTTTTGACGGATTGAAAGATATTTTGATGCCGCAGCTCCGCACAAACCATTTCTTTTGTATTTCTCTGTGATATTTCGGTTGTCCCTCGCTCCTCCGTGTGTATAGTGTGTCACCCGTGGGTTTTTGCTAGTGTTTTTATTGTACGATATGTTAGTATCTTCTTGTGGTGGCAAGGTAGTGAGTTTCAGTTCAGCTTTGATTGACTTGTTACCATCTATTGGGCGGTCAATTACATTCCTGTGCAGTGGTTCTTCTTTGCCCTCTGCACTGACCCGTCTCTCAGTTTTAATGCTGACCTCCTGAATCAGAGAATCGGCTAACCCAATCTGCAAATTTCCGCTCATATTTGTTTTGCCTGTAGTAGTGGCAGTGTCTTTTTTTAGTGTTGCTGTATCAGCAGCACATGTATAGTTTTTCTCAGATCGCTCTACAGACGAACTACTTTGGTCTTGATTACTCTTTTGAACATCTCCTTTGGGCTTGTTTCTATCAGAATTGTCGCTTGGGAAGAGGCTTCCGCTCGTCAACTTTGTTTTTGAGCCTTCAATTGGATTGTTCCAATCTTCGTTATTTTTGCTCATGTTTTTTTTCGTCAACAAGATATTACAAAAATCCTCGCCCGAATCATTTCCTTCTAGAACATTTTTCCTGGAGCTCACTGTATTTGACTCACTGGTACTTTGATTTTTATCCTGGTGATGATTATCTTCGCTGAAACATTTGAAACCAGGAAAATCTTTGCAAAAGCTGCTCCAATTATTGATCTTCTGGTTGTTACTTGTTGTATCCTCAGTAAAACTATTTCTTAAATTCTGCCCATTTCCCCAGCCATGGCTCTTATTTCCAATTGAATAGGCTGGGTCCATGAAACATTCTTGCGCATCCCTTTCAGACTTTACCGTTTCTTTAGCATCTTCATCTTTGCTGGAGGTTTCTCTGCTCCCTAAGACTTCCCTGCCTGACTTATATCCCCTGTTCAAATTTTTGTCCATCCTACCGATACTCGTACCCTCAGTCAAATTTTTGCCTAGGCTTTTCCAACTATTGCACTCAGCTGAATCACTTCCATCTGAAAGCCCTTTCTCCTTCCCTCTCTTCCAACTACCACTTTTATCCTCGGGTGAGTCTCTTCCGTATTGAACATCTTTGCTATGGGTGTTTCTCCTCCTCCTTGTGTCTGTGTCTTCAGTCAAATTTTCTCTATATACATAGTTTGTACTTAAACTTTTTCGACTTTCCCATGCACTTCTATTGCGCTGAATCGGGTCTCTCCTCTCAGCTGTTTCATTCATGTTCTTTCTCCTCCAACTAACACCCTCGGTCGATTCTCTTCTGTATTGGGCATCTTTGCTGTGGATTTTTCGTCCCCAGCTTGTGTCTGTGTCCTCAGTCAAATTGCCTCTATATACCTTATCTATACCGCCACTCCATGTACTTCTCCCGTCCTGAATCGGATTCCTCCAGCCAGTACTCGTACCCTCAGTCAAATTGTTGCATAGATTTCTCCTGTTCATGCTTTCAGTTGAATTGCTTCTATCTGAGAGATGTTTTCCTGTCTCTGTCATGTCCTTTCTCCTCCAACTACTACCTTTATCCTCGGTCGATTCTCCTCTGTATTGGACATCTTTGCTGTGAATATTTCTGCCCCAACTTGTGTTTGTATCCTCAGATAAATTGTCTCTATATACCTCATCTGTACCGGCACTTTTTTGGGTTCTCCATGTACTTTTCCCGTCCTGAATCGGATTCCTCCAGCCAGTACTCTTACCCTCAGTCAAATCGTTGCATAGGTTTCTCCTGTTCATGCTTTCAGTTGAATTGCTTCTATCTGAGAGATGTTTTCCTGTCTCTGTCATGTCCTTTCTCCTCCAACTACTACCTTTATCCTCGGTCGATTCTCCTCTGTATTGGACATCTTTGCTGTGAATATCTCTGCCCCAACTTGTGTTTGTATCCTCAGATAAATTGTCTCTATATACCTCATCTGTACCGGCACTTTTTTGGGTTCTCCATGTACTTTTCCCGTCCTGAATCGGATTCCTCCAGCCAGTACTCTTACCCTCAGTCAAATCGTTGCATAGGTTTCTCCTGTTCATGCTTTCAGTTAAATTGCTTCTATCTGAGAGATGTTTTCCTGTCTCTGTCATGTCCTTTCTCCTCCAACTACCACCTTTATCCTCGGTCGATTCTCCTCTGTATTGGACATCTTTTCCGTGAATATTTCTGTCCCAACTTGTGGTTGTATCCTCAGATAAATTGTCTCTATATACCTCATCTGTACCGGCACTTTTTTGGGTTCTCCATGTACTTTTCCCGTCCTGAATCGGATTCCTCCAGCCAGTACTCTTACCCTCAGTCAAATCGTTGCATAGGTTTCTCCTGTTCATGCTTTCGGTTGAATTGCGTCTATCCGAGAGATGATTTCCTGTCTCTGTCATGTCCTTTCTCCTCCAACTACTACCTTTATCCTCGGTCGATTCTCCTCTGTATTTGACATCTTTGCTGTGAATATTTCTTCTCCAGCTTGTGTTTGTGTCCTCAGATAAATTGTCTCTATATATTTCATATGTACTGGCACTTTTTTGGCTTCTCCATGTACTTTTCCCGTCCTGAATCGGATTCCTCCAGCCAGTACTCGTGTCCTCAGTCAATTTGTTACCTAGGTTTCTCCAGGTATTGTTCTCAGTTGAATTGCTTCTATCAGAAAATTGTTTTCCTATTTCTGCCAGGTTCTGTTTCCTCCAACTACCACCTTTATCCTCGGTGAATTCTCTTTCGTATTCAGTTTTTGAACCTCTTTGTTTTGGAAACCTTGGGATATCGGAGTGTATTTCCATTTCCGTCGCGCAGAAAACGGAAATATCCACTTGTTTACCTTTGAACTTATGATTTTTTACCATGATTAATTGACTAATGTATAGTTTATTCATGTCATCACAGGTCATTCTAAAATATTATTGGAAATGTGCATCTAGTTCTTTTTCTTGATCATTTTTATTCTTTTTTCTTTTTTGGATTTTTGGATGAATAAATCCCACCGAGACTTATTTGAGTAGTTTTGCACTTGTAGATTTATTGTTTTGAGCAGTTTGAAGCGATTTTTTGTTGCAATTATCACTTTGGTTCTAGTTGACGTCACTGGTGAAAGAACATATAGGTGTGGTATGCGATGCTGGAATTGACTTCTCCGTGATCGACCAGAGAATGTACCCCGACAAAATTAAAAATTCTTGGTCTTTTATTCAGAAAATATCTTTTTTGTGTTTATTTTTTTTTGTAGTTAGATTTTCTTTTCAGTATTGGTGTGAAGATAATCTGGGTTTTGTTTTCAGCATTGATGGAAAGATAGCCTTAGTTTATTTTTTATATCACCATAATCCATACTAGGCCTACTCATCATTGAATGAGGAATAAATGGTAGTGAATAAGGAGCCATGAGCTGCTAAAGCAGTAAAAAAAAGACAGAGAAAATTACGCAGTGAACCTCAACATACCCAAAACGTTCTATAGTAAAGGTGCGCGTAAAATCTATTGCACATAATTACTATTGATCGGGAATTCGACTTAATTTTCAAATTTCGTCCGAAACTTAAATTAAAACCAACATTTCAATTCCTAAGCAGAAAAACTAAAAAAAAAAAATCACGAATAAATTTAATATTGACCCACGATACAATTATGTCAGTTACAAAATAACAAAAATCAATCTAAAAATGCTCTAGTAATGAGCTGGACCCCAAAACTCCCAACCGATTTTGGGCCATGCCCCACCTAGAAATTTTATAAAATCCTAATGTGCCCCTCGTGATATTTAAATTTTGTTATTCAAAATTTTACCTGTCAACCCAAAGAAAGCTTAAAAGGTAATTAACTTTGTATCTATTTTCGGATCGTCCTCAAGGCTTTTTTCACGCTAATAATGAAAAATAATTGAAGCCCATGCAACTGAATCCTCGTGCAGCTGAACCCATATGCAGCACAACCCTCGTGTAACTGAACCCCATGCAACTCTACTTCCGTTTAACTGAACACTTGCGCAACTAAACCCCCGTTTAACTAAACATTCGTACAGGTACCCCCTGTTTAACTGAAGACTCGTACAGGTTTCCCCTGTTTAACTGAACCCTCGTGCAACTAAACCGTCGTACAACTGAGCCCCATTCAACTGAATCCTCATGCCGCTCAATCCTTGTTTAATTTAACTTTCATACAATTGAACACTCTTGGAGTTCAACTCAGTATCTGCGCAACTCAACCACATTCATTTTAACCATAGCTCAACTCAACCTCCGTGTAATTCAACCATCTTGTAACTTAACCCCCCCACATTTATTTCACCTCTGGTTCAACTCAACATCCGTGCATTTCAACCCTAATTTAAGTTAATCTTCATTCAACTCAACCCTCGTCTAACCCAAGCCTGTCTGATTCAAACCCAATTCAAATCAACAACATTCCGCTCCTCAAACCAGCAATACAATTACAAAATGTAATTCGGCCCGTTTTGTTGGAGGTGACAAAAGCTGACTCAACTGAAATGGTCTTTATTTGCTGATTAATTCTGTTGTGTATTTTTTTCAGGCCGCTTCGATGTAAAACTGTCCCCCCTTCTCTAAAAAGCAGAAAATAATCTCTCTGTCTTATATATTTAAAAATTCGCGGAAGTTTTCATGCACAGGGCCCGTACAAAATGGAAGGTCATGGCTGCAGCAATAACTGCACCCTAGTACAGAGAAATCCTTGGTCCATAGTAGCCAAAATCTTAAAAAACACATTAAAAAATAATATATATCTCGTAAGGAAAACTTGCTGTTAATGCTGATTTAATAATGTTAAATAAAAATACAATTTTTTTTTTAACTGAACGTAAGGAGCGACATTAAAACTTAAATCGAACAGAAATTATTCGATATATGAAAGGGACTGTCCCCTCCTCAACGCCTCGCTCTTTGCGCTAAAGTTTTTTTTTTATCGTTTTAAAAGTAGAGTTGGGAGAAAGATACGGTTCTTTATCACGAACTATTGTGATTGCTATTTTTTAAATTAACAGTAGAAATTTATTGGGAATTTTTTTTTTGGAAACTTTTAAAAAGAGCCGGACTGGCTGATAAGTCTCTCTTTTTAAGTCAAGTACTAATAAGCGCACTAATGTGCGCTAATATCGTAGAGAACTGTTAAATGTCATTTGAAAGCTATCAATCACATTTGTGCGCTTTTTATAATTTTGTCATGACAACACTATCATAAAATGCCTTATGGCACGAAAACGCGATATTAGGACCATTTTTGGAGTGTAAGGGCTCTACACCATAAAAGCTCTACCATATAAATTTCCATGATTGAAAACCGTTAAATCACTTTAAATTCCCCTTCTTGAATACTCCCCTTCCCAGTCATCTTTGCAAGGGGAAAAAAAGAGTAAAAAAAAATCCTAAGTTAAAAAATTCATCCAAATGCAAAGCCGATTCATTAATGATAGAAGCTATGTATTTTCATTTCATCATAATTTTTTGTTTAAATGCATGTGAATTTGACGTCATTCATATGAATTTTTTTTTAAAATTAAGGCTCTAAAGTAGACAGCTGAAGGTGCAAGCCGTGCCCATGACCAACCAAAATTTTGCCATGCCTCGCCAGTGGAACCTGCGCCTCATGTTGGGAATCACGGATCTACACTAAAGCCTGAGATGAGAAGAAACAAAACCATATGCTCAAATGCCCCTCCCCCCCACAGAAAATATGGTTTTCCGAATTTGAGGAATTTTGTTTGATTTGAGAATTTGAGAATTTTGTTTGAGTAGAAAAGAGGAATTTAAACACCACAATTAACTTAAAATTAGAAAAAAAATATACAATTCAATTCTTGTTGAAAATACTTCCATATGAAATTCTGCAAGTTTTGGCAGTTGCGGGTGCGAAATTAAAAAAAAAAAGAAAAAAAAAATAAATGTAGGCGAAAAGTCATGAAAATTAAGTTAAAATTATATGACATCTCGCAGTTAAAGAAGGTTTAGCTTTCCTTTGAAAGCATAATTGGCTTTGGGAACCAACAAATTCTTATTGTTTAAGTTTTTGCGGACGAAAGCGTTGTCAAATTTGAAGAGTTACTTTTGCTTTTCTTCCAAGCATAAAACCATCGCAAAGCACCATTAATTGATAAATAAAACCCAAAACGAATAGAAATTGCAATAAATGACATAATCAAACTCAGAACGAGCAAAAATTTGAAGGAGTCCCCCCTTCCCCCTCAGAAAGCTCCCCAGCGAAAATGTCCGTATCTTTCCCAACAACAAATGCTATCTGTAAGCAATTGACAAAAAAAAAAATAAATTATAAAGCCACTTAAGTTACTGCAATTAGGTTCTCTGGGTTGTTTGTAGTTGGGGAAGGGGGGGGTGCAGATACCTTAAAGAGTGTATTTTAATGCCAAAACATCTTAGGTCTCATCGAGCTTTCGGAAGGGAGATACGTGGGGAGAGTGGAGTTCGAAATTGATGAATAATCCCCAGGACAATGATCAGGACTTTCGTTTAGAGGGTTATTTTTTTTTTTGGGGGGGAGGGAGGAGGGGCATAAAAGATCTATAAAAACGCATGAAATTGTGAAATTGATATATACTTTCTTATAATTTCTAGGAATATTTCTGGTTACACTGTTGTTATGAAAGTAAAGAGAGTAATATTAAACCCAAAATTAAGCAGAATTTATCCTGTATTGGAGGGGGACTGTCCATTCCTCATCCACCTCTCAACCTCATGGTCGCGGAAACTTAGGAGAGTTCTCATCAAGTCAAATTGAAAACGAATAGAAATTACTACGGACGGAATACAATTATTCACTGGTCCACAACGTTTTTTTCCACTATATGTTAATGTCAATGCAAATAAAGATTATCTCTCATATTATTGCTTTTGACCGCTAAAAGCAAAGCATTGTTGGTTTTCAAACGGAATTTTGCCTTACTTTCATTTTCCATTGGTTAAGTTTTGCTAAGCTTATTTTTTCTCTACAGAAAGAGGCATTTACATTGGAGTTTATTTAGGGACGGGGGAATTTTGAAAGCTAGAGAATCTAAAAATTCACAGGATTGTTTGGTAGGACTTGGGCTTGAAGGTCCCTCTCCCTGTGTAGAATATAAGCACATGCATGGGTTCAATTTTGCCGGGTGGATTGATCCATTTTAGGTTGAGGTTTACCAGGTTCATTTTTTTTTAGTTGGATTTTATGTGGTTTTAAATTTGCTTGAGATGAGTTCCGCCGCTTGAAATTGTGCTTGGGTAGAGTTGGCTTGGATTGTTTTGCTGGATCAAAATTTCTCGATACGAATTTCACTGGGTTAGGATTTGAGTGAATTGAATTTCGTCGTCTTGTTTTGCTTTTTGAACTCAGTCCGTGGTTAAGGGTTCTGGGTTTGGTTTTTACAGGCATCCTTTTTAGCAGAAGGAAGCTGTTAATTTTATTCAAATAATACTTGGAAAAATTTGAGGTGTCATGGAAATATGACTTAGTGACTTAGTGAAAGATGACTAGGTCGAAAAAAGAGAATCAAGAATTGAGAGCATTTCCGTGTGTCAGAAAGATGCTTACGTCAATTACTTCGATGGTAAACAAAAGGAGACATTACAATGTTAGAATTGGCTTTAACGGCTTATTATCAAGATCTAGTTTCTCTACTTTCGCTAGATTATGTTATTGATTAGAAAAATTCCCCGTATGTCAAATTTTCACCATAGTAATAAGATTCTCGTAGTTTATCTTTTTGCCTAGTCCTGAAAGATCACGTAATAAAATCGAAAAGAACAGGTTCGCTAACCTGTTTCTCGTTTCCATGCCTCGCTCAAAGTGCGTGGACTTTTTGTTTCTATGTATTCATTAGTGGTATTCTAATTCAACTTTAGTGCCCAGTAATTGAGTAAGTAATGCAGTAAGATTCTTGGGGAAGCTTTAGGTTACCATCTCATGGTTCTGGACTTTTTGAAAGATATTTTTTAATTTAAAGATAGCAGTGCTACCTTTTCATATTTTACTGAAGTAAGAACACCCGCAAACAAACAGGATTTTTTTTCAGGATAGTTTTTAATTCATTATTCAATATATGTGTAATTGCAGTGATGTATATACACAAGCGAACGAAGGATGAGGCAATATCTTTCCCATCCCACCGGGAAAAGGGAACATTTATTTTCCGAAAATGCATTTTTTCCATTTTCTTGCAGCCATTGGTGACACTTGGGACTAAATGAACAATCTTGTCGAAAAAAGAAAAAAAAAAGTCTTATAATTTGTATATGGGCAGTGTCTTATCGAAGATTTATGTTCAGGGGGGGGGGTACAGAGAAACTTTTAAAACGCATAAATTTTTCTGTTTATATACAGTCTTATTGCTCTTTATAATTTGGGCAGAGATTTAGGGGGGGGGAAACCCCCTAAGCCTCTGGATACGAACTTGGATATGGGTCTTGTTTTTAGCGGATGGGAGCTCCGAAGCATAGTATATTTGTGGGCCAGAAATTTCTAGTTAATGTTTTTTTTGCTCATTAGATCAATGCTGGGGCGTATATGACCCCTCTATGTGTATGGATGGTCATGATTTCTTGCCAATATCCGATTATTTTTTTTCATTTGATCAAATAAAAATTCACCATCTGTATAAACCATGGTACAAGACTAAAGAGAAGACAGCTAAAAAGAGGTTGACAACAAATGTCCTACATTATTGGTAATTATTTATAACGCAAAAAAAAACATAGGCTTGATTCTAATTTTGATATTAATGAACCATGATGTAGTAATCTTGAAAAATTTGCTAGAAAATTTGATAGAAAAGCTAATCACCTGACTGGCGCTAAAATTGGATTGGACCTGGGCTGATAGAGATCCTGTATAAAGTGGACATTGAATGGAACTGTATATGCTCAGTGAAAGTTGTTGTCTCAATGAGCTTTCATCTTCAACATTTACCGTCCACCTGGCTTCATCTATTTTTAGTAATTTTAATTGGTTGCGTGATTTTTTCAGTTATATTTCTTGTTGAATTTTTGAATGAGTCTGGTGCGTATCATCGTCATAGTTCTCGTAGTTTATCTGCCAAGCGAGTGCATACGAAAACAATTTTGGTGTCTGAAGTGTTAGTTCATATTAGTAGAAAAGACTTTGGAAAGAGGAAGTGCTTGAAGGAACTCTTTCCTTTCAATGAGCGACTTAAGCAGTGCTATGCATCTCATCAACAGAAAGTCAGGTATTATTCTTAAAAATAATCGGTTTATGGTGACTACTTCTGCAGTTTTGGGTAAGCCGTAGGGATATTCCCCCTCCTCCTGAGACTTGAAAACACAAGAAATGCGTGTCACATATAAGGCTATGATGCCGGTAAAGTATTTAATTTTCTGAAGATTTATCAAAAATAGCATTTCGTCGATCGCTGTGGGGGTTTATTTATGTTACTTAAGTAGTATACAAGAAACATTCGAGAATTCGGATCGCGAACATGAGACATTACCCGCTTTTCACGGGGATATTACAAGACAATTAGCTTCGGCTCGCTGGGAAAATACATAGTAGCTATATTTTAATTAGATATTTAGTTGGTATTTTGGTTAGGTTAGTTTAGTTTAGGTTACATTTTAATATAATGTGCTGTGGGCGGCCTCCCTTCCATAATTCTTTGTTGTAGTTTTCACGATTTTGCTTTAAGAGTATTATATTTTCATTATATTTTTGTTTGTTTTATTTCATTATCATTAACCAAACTTCACTTTTCGAGTATTTTTCGTGTAATACTTAAGTAGCTTATTTATTTTCACTAAATCTGACCCTCTAAGCGTTAGGGTACTAAGTGGCCTAGGATTAGTAGAGTAATAGTAGTGGGAGTAGAGTAGTAGTTAGTGGAGTCTAAGGGTACTAAGTCATGTTTTTGCTACCAACACAAGAGCTTTAGCGTGTGACTGAGTTGCCAGTTATTATTAATTATAATTAATCAGTTGTCATTACTTTCACCTAAAATAGCTCATACCCGTTAATTTTGCCCCATTCTACCCCTTATTTGCTCACAATAAGCCAAAGAACCTAACATTTTAGTAATTTTTGCGCTTTCAAACAGTTCGTGGTAACGAACTGCAGTAAGGAGCGACCCGGCTCATTAGTGACCAAAACTCTAAAAAAATGGAATTTTTATACCAATAGCTACATCAAAAGAATCTCATTTTAATGCTGATTTTAAATATATAAGTTTCATCAAGTTTAGTCTTACCCATCGAAAGTTACAAGCCTGAGAAAATTTGCCTTATTTTAGAAAATGGGGGAAACACCCCCTAAAAGTCATAGAATCTTAACGAAAATTACACCATCAGATTCAGCGTATCAGAGAACCCTATTGTAGAAGTTTCAAGCTGTTATCTACAAAAATCTGGAATTTTGTATTTTTTGCCAGAAGGCAGATCACGGATGCGTGTTTATTTGTTTTTTTTTGTTTTTTTCCCAGGGGTGATCGTATCGACCCTCTTGTCCTAGATTATTGCAAGAGGGCTCATTCTAACGGAAATAAAAAGTTCTAGTGTCCTTTTTAAGTGACCAAAAAAACTGGAGGCACCTAGGCCCCCTCCCACGCTAATTGTTTTTTCAAAGTCAACGGATAAAAATTCTAAGACAGCCTTTTTATTCAGCGTAGTCGAAAAACCTTATAACTATGTATTTGGGAACGACTTACTCCCCCACAGTCCCCGTGGGAGGGGCTACAAGTTACAAACTTTGACCAGTGCTTACATATAGTAATGGTTATTGGGAAGTGTACATACGTTTTTCAGGGGGATTTTTCGGTTGGGGAAGGGGTTGACAAGAGGGGGGCATGTTGGGGGAACTTTCCATGGAGGAATTTGTCATGGGGGAAGAAAATTTCCATGAAGGGAGCACAGGATTTTCTAGCATTATTTAAAAAACACACTGAAAAAATAAATATGAAAAAGTTTTTTCAACTGGAAGTAAGGAGCAGCATTAAAACTTAAAACGAACAGAAATTATTTCGTATATGAAAGGGGCTGCTTCCTCATCAACGCCCCCCTCTCTACGCTAAAGTTTTTTACTGTTTTAAAAAGAAGAGTTGAGAGAAAGAGTCAAACTTTAGTGTAAAAAGCGGGGCGTTGATGAGGAAGCAGCCCCTTTCATATACGAAGTAATTTCTGTTCGTTTTAAGTTTTAACGTCGCTCCTTTCTTTCAGCTAAAAAAACTTGTTTTTTAAAACTTTTTATTTAATTAATATCAAGAATAGCCTAAATGTTTCAATATCTGGTATTTCGAAATGCAAATAATAATATGTAATTGATCATAATTACGGATGGGACTTGTTAATTAAACGAAACACATCCAAGAAGTGAAGTTGGGTTAATCCTAATGAAATATAACCTTCACATAACCTTTAGTTTATATAATAATATATTTGGGATATATTGCACATCATGAGGGTGGGGCTATAGTATTTGGGAAACGCCCCTAACCTACCTCTCCCCAATGTGCCCTCCCCCCTAATATATCTCAAATTATACAAGTCCAATGCATTCTGTCACCCGTCATTTGGTTCTAGGAAAAAGGTTTTCTCAAGTCTTACCCTCAGTAAACTTCTCGACTGTGTTTTGTTTAATTAACAAGTACCTTAAGGATAATTATGTCCTGGAACGCACCCTTAGTCTCTAACGATTTTTACCATTTTAGCAGTAATTTTGTAATCATCGCTAACCTCTGAAAATTTTGTCAACAAGAGAAAAGTTTCTTTGGTTCTAAGCACTTAGCCCCCGGCTTTTACCCCCTGGAAAATACCCCTCCGTAGGAAATAAGGCATTCCAAAATTGGAAATTTTATTTGAGTTTTGTTCTTTTATTTTCCGTAGAGGGAAGGAATTTCGGTACTTGTCTATTATACGCCACTCACTCAAGCTGACAGAATAGATTGGAAATATATAATTTGGGCTATATATTTGCCATAAGGGGGGATGTGAAGTATTTGGACAGCAAGTCAGAAAACAATTCTTAGTTCATAACACGCAGAAGAATTGTACCTAACACATTTTGCATGCAGACCTCGAGTTTTACCCATCGTAAACTTCAGAGAGTGGTGTTTAATTAATAAATACCGGAATTTTTCATGGAGAGAGAGCCGGATTTCGCGGTATTATTTAAAAACGAACAGAAATTAAATTTAAAAACAAACAAGTTTTTTCGACTGAAACTAAGGAGCGACATCAAAACTTAAAATGAACAGAAATTATTATATATATGAAAGGGGTTGCCTCCTCAAGACCTCGCTATTTACGCTAATTTTTTTTTTTGAATTTTAAAACAAAGCATATTATTCCAATTAAGCGGATATTGTGTTACAAGAATTATTCTTAAGAATTAGGACAAAAGTCGAAAGTTTAGCGTAAAGAGCACGGTCTTCTGGAAGGGGCAACTCCTCTCTTATTCGGAATAATTTCTCTTCGTTTTAAGTTTTGATGTTGCTCCTTACTTTCAATTGAAAAAACTTGTTTTTTTTATTTTTGTTGATTTTTGAATTAAAATGGAATAGTTGTGGGCATCAGGTCATGGTTAATTGTAGAAAAAGCCAAGACAGATAGATCATTTGAGTGAGAAGCAAACCTGGTATTACTTCCCCCCTTATTAGGATTGTAAAAGAAGGAGGTTAGTTCATTTGTTAATAAATATGTCTAATCTATTATCCTTAAGCTCAATCAAGCTTACCATGTGTAAAATTCGACAAAAAACCGGTTTCTTACTTAATTTCTTCGTTACTTTAGAAACTAATTTGAACTATATATTTGCCCATTAGGGGGGGGGGGGGGGTTAAGGTGTAGCAGGTCTGCATGCAAAATGTGTTAGGTACAATTATTCTGCAAATCATGAAGTAAGAATTGTTTTCTATCTTCACACTGTCCAAATACTTTAACCCGCCCCTCCTAGTGTGCAATTATATTACCTTAATTAATTATCTTAATTTGCATTCCCGAGAAAATTTGGGCTATATATTTGCACTTTAGGGGGGGGGGGGGTAAAGTGTAGCGGGCCATTTATGTAAGATGTGTTTGGTACAATTATTCTACATATTATGAAGTAAGAATTGTTTTCTGGCTTCAAACTGTCCAAATAATTTCCTCCCCTTATGTGCAAATATATAGCCCAAATTATATATTTCCCATCTATTCTGTCACATGTCTTAGTCTTGTCTCATGCTAAGCTGAAATAAACAAACGAAGAAACCTGTTTGTTCTCGAGTTTTACAGCGTAAACTTGAGTGAGTGGCGTATAATAGACAAGTACCAAATTTCCTTCCCCCTGCGAAAAAAGAAAACAAAACTCAAATAAAATTCTCAGATTTGGAAAGTGTTATTTTGCACGGGAATATTTTCGCGGGGTTATTTTCCACGTGAGGGGTATTTCACGGGGTGGGGTGGGGGTAAACATCGACCTCTGTTTCTTTGAAAATGTGTAATCAGCGGTGCTCTGCATTTTTGACCTCAATAGGGAAGTTTTGGCCTCCCCCTCCTCAGTTTATCCCAATAATGATGCTTTCTTTTAAATTAAGTTTGATTGCCATGAGCAAGATGATCAGGTTTCCTTGAATTATAGACGAGAAAATTTTAAAGAAGAGAAAACGAGGATTTTAACAGCCAGTGAAATGTAGAAGACAGCTATGAAAATATTTCTATCGAAACCTTCGCTTGACCATCCTCAGTGCAGAATAAAAATAAAGATAAAAGTCGGAAGGACAATATAAAAACCAAATCTTAAAACAAACACTAGAACTCAAATAAGAAGACCCTTTATAGGTAACAGTGACAGGGTAACTCAAAAGGGTAATCATTTGAGTTGGTTACCCTTTTAAAGGCTTACCCTTTCACCGTTAAAAGGGTTATCGTTTGAGGGGCTTACTCTTTCACTGTTACCTAGAAAGGGTCTTCTGCCCATCAGCCCCATGTTGAATATGTTTGCCCATGGTGATAACTATAATATGGGTGTGCTACCATTCCCCCAAACGCTACAGCGTCATCTGTGTTTTTCTGAAAGAATATGCACTTTGATTACTGGGGTACATATTTTCAAGTCATCGACAAAAAAAGAAGAAGAAGAATAAACAAAATAGCAATCAATATTACTGGAAAGAACCAATGACAGAAGATTCTTTGTTTAAAATATAATGATATTAATTTTTGGACGTCGCAGTAATTTTAATTTCTCAATGATATTAATTACAAAAAAGACTGTTTAAAATATATATTGTTTTCATTGAAGCGCAATTGAAACTCTGTCCTTTAGAATATTTAGAGGGGTGGTAGCACCATCGTTATTTATGGTAATTTCTGATTTTTTTCAGTTTTATTCTTGACTATTTTTAAATTCTGTTAATTTCGGTTTGTTTTTCGCTTCATCTATTCGTCCATACCAGTATCTTTCCATCTTTATGTTCGATAAAATTATGCATATGAATTTCTGTATTATGGAATTTCGTCACTCTGTCGATATTTAGCTGGCTATCCCAATGTATTATATGCTATTTTGATGCACTTCTCACCCTTCCCTCGTGTCAAAATCTAAAATCCACTTAACCTCACTCCACCTCGCACCCAATACACTGGATGCTTCAAATCAATCCTCCAAGCCTTTCCGGAGACATCATAGACAATTTGAAAACTAGGTTGCACATACCGTCTTTTGATTTATTCAGGTACTTCCTTCGCTTCTATCGGTTCGCGATGGCTCGCGAACCATCTCTAGGGCTCCTAGCTCATCCAGGAACCAAACTCATCTTTGAGCAATGGCCAATTTTTGCAATTTAGGGCCGTTGTCCCTGAAGCTGCTGGAGTGATGTCGACCCTAGATGCATACATTTACACTTACGGATGTTTGTGAACAAAATTGGTTTCTCACAGTTTTGATCCAGTAACGTGGGCATTAAGAGGGAAGGGGGGTAGCAAAAATAACTTGGAAACGGAGTATGACACTCTTCCAGTGGAAAAGTTTTGTCCTTAAAAAGCACAATAAAAATTTTGATTTATATTCTAAAGAACCGCCTCCCGATCCGCTTTAACAACCGCTTCCATGCAAAGTGACCGAGAAAGTCAACGACATGGGTCTATTTTTGACGGTAAAAAAGGGTGCTGGCCCTAGACAGGCCAGGTTTTTTTCATGGGGAGGAGGCTCAATGTTTTCTCTTTTTCCTCTTGCGTTGGGGTCCATTTCGCCCAAGGACTTGATGTATGTTTCGAGCCGATCAGTAAACCATTGTAACTCTTTCGTGGGTCCCATTTATTTCAGGCAAAAAACGGTATTTGAGGTCCGTCGCCTGTGCTTAATCAAAATAAATGAAACCTAAAAAATCTTGCGCCTTATAAACGAAGATTTACAAATCCTACTGTATAAAATTTACAATTATCCTCAAAATTAAGAATATCAAGATTTTCTACAACAACCCTTTGGCTCAGTTGAAATTTATAAAGCAATTTGTTATTTTCTTTTGTTTCTGTAAAAAAAATAAAATAAAACAACAAAAATCAAAAAAGCAAAATAAAAATCAAGTATTTGTGCAGGGGTTTCAGTTGGGGGAGCTGCCCTCTCCTAGATTTTTCCCCGTCAATTTTTTGGAAATTATCTTTTTGAGGGTATTTTTATGGGAAAAGGCCTTTCTCTAGTATTTTTTATTGAAAAATTCGAAAAAAACCACAAATTTGCCGTCCTTAGATGGCAATGTGTGTTTCATACCAAGCATAAAAATGACTATAAATGTTATCTATACGTGCATAGGGCCACCAATTCTAAAATTTACGGATTGTAGTTTCATATTCTCCAGATTGCTATGGTCGTTGATGGTAGTATGGATACTATTTCAGCGATTGTTTTTTTCTCTTTCGCGGAGTTCTCGGGAATCGCGCATGAGGAGTCCTGGTTAGATATCGGTCGATATGGAACTGTATAAGGTATTTTCTCTATTTGGTTCTTAGTTTCTAAAATCAAGACGGTTAGTTAAGTAGTCTTTTTGGTAAAAGGAGCTATTTTGTGAAGGACTCAAAGTTCGTGTTTTCCGTCCCTAAATTGTGTCCTTACTATTATTTCTGTAGTTGTTTGTATTATGTCCTTTAGTCGAGGTGATAGTACTAAGCATCAACATGGACTTTATGATAATTTCAGCTTTGATTCAGACCTAGGACCATCTAGATTAAAAGATATGGAAATGGAGCGACGTAACAGTCTGAAAGCAATATTAAAGAGTGTTGTGTCGCTGACGAAATCGGAAAAAGAAGTATCAATGGAGAATGCTGTAACAAATAACTATAAAGATTTGTGTGATATTGAGTATTTCAGTGAATTACCCATAGCAAGACGTGGTTCACTTTCTCTATCACGGAGTCCAGGTGACAAGACGTTAGAAAACATGCCTAAAACTGCATCAGGATCCTTTGGCTACTATAGTGAGAAAATCGAGGCGGAAAGAAGCAGCTCAGCGCCTCTTACTATCGATAAAAAACTGTCTGTGCTAGATGCGGGTCCTTTAAGAAGTCTTCGGCGCGAGCTACCTAATCCTGAACTTGCTAAATCAAAAAAAGTGAGAGTTCTGCCAACACCAAAAGCCAGATCGAGTAGGCTATTACCAGAAACTCCTAGTCAGCGAAGACCAATGTTGTCACAGTTGAAGAGCAGTTCTCACGTTTTTTCAGCACGTTTGCAAAGTGAGGATGAAGTTGACACCCCCACTGATTCTCTTCAATTTAAATCTGGACTTAACAAGTCCTCTTGTACGAATCGTCAATCGCAAGTATGTTCAGACGAGCCCAATTTGACGAATGAACTCCGTGATAGGCTCCGTTCTGATTTAAAGTTACGGAGAAAGGATTCCCTGACCATGCCTTATGCTGCCCTAAATTCTATGTCAGACGGTCGGCTCTTCTCCAGAGATGCTATGATCGGTTCAAATTTCACTGAAACTGATAAAAAGGAAACCAAGCGAAAAGTGAAAAGTGCAAGGTCGCGTGATGATAATGAAGAAGAGGAAATGCGGAGACGAAAACAAGAAGACGAATCTATAGCTGAGGCTTATGCTCTCTATCAAAAAAGAAAAAGCGAGGCATTTCTAAATAATTATGATGCAAATGAGCAAAAAGATTCTATTAAGATATGGCAAGAATCCGGAGAGTTGATTAGGCCAAAAGTACAGCCAAACAGAAATGCAAAATTAACATCAACTCAAAGACCGCTCTCGTTTGGTCCCATAGAAAGTGACTGCTTAACTAATGACACTTTTCAAAGTATGTTTTGTTCTAATGGGCTTGAAGTTAATCCCATATCCGGTTCTCTTAAACCCTCTCTTGTGCCAACTGTAAGTGCGGCAAGACCTTTAACTTGCTCTAGAGAATACAGCCAATATTCATTAAACCGATTGGATTTGGCTCGGAGTCCTGCAAAAAATCTAGAATCTGTTGTAAGTCCGTCAACTTTCAAATGCAATATAGCAAGTTCGGGTTTTAACCTTAATTCCAGATCTGAAGTCAGTGTTGTAAAATCACCAATTGGGAAGATTATTAATCCAATTGATTTGTTTTTGAATCTTGATAGTTGCCCTGAAAAGCAGTCTCAGTGCCGTAATAATGAAAATATATCTGTCTCATCTACTGTTAAAAGAAATCGTTCAGTGAGAATACAAACAAAAGATATGCTACAGACAAAAAGTATAGACGCTCGTAATACTGATCATGTAGAAAAACGAGTGTCATTCGTTACTGATGACTGCCAAAAGCCTGTTAGAAGGATGAGCAAATCCTGCGACAGCGTGGAACTTGGTTTGCCTAACAATGAAGTATCTCAAGCAGACTCAATAACAGCTCCTATCAAAAAGTCATCGCCTGATATGACGTATTTTGACGAATTATTCCCTTCAATTGCAAAGGCGTGTTCTTTGTTTGAGCCCCTTAAAGCTGGAAAAACAATTTACCGGTCTTTAGATACTGAAGAAATAAGTCATGTTGACCAAATTGATGTCATCCTTCAGTCGCTTGGTCGACGTGGAAGTGAAACTTGGAGTTCGTCACCGAGAAAACCGGCTTGCAGCTGTGATCTCAAAAACCAACGTAACCATGGTCATTCAATATCTTGTTCCAGCCTTTCTTTGGGACGCACAGGTAGTAAATCAAACCAATCAGAAAAACGCGACAAGCAAGAATACAAAAATAGAGAAAGAAGATCTAGTCAAAAATGGATGCATAGACTCAGTGTTCCCAGAATTAGCTTGAAAAGTTTAAAAAGTAAATCTTTCCCCCCTCCTGCTTCCCCAACTCAAGAAAGTGCTTGGATTAATTCTTTAGATAAATCAGAAACTGGCTCCTCTGTAGAATCAAGTGATAAAGAAAGTGAAGAAGCTGTTTTTAAACAACTGCTTCGTGTGAACTGTAATAAAAGAGACAAGCGTTTATCCCCCTCTTGGTTTTTTGGGGCTTCAACTGCAAAACTAGCTGTTCCACTTTTAATTAGCGCGGCAGCCACGCTAACTGGAAGTGTTGTAGGACAAACACATCAAAGATGTTCTCGTTCAAGGCTTCCCACTTCTGAATGGAAGCAAGCGGTTTCTACAAGGTAAGGTCGGATACACCTTTCAATTGAAATTAAATGGATCATTGGGGGCAACTTTGTAGTCTAAGTAGCCACATTAAAAAAAGGGAAAAAAATTCTTGTAGAATAAAAAATTTTGACCTAAAAACGGCCATTTTCTTGTTTTCGTAATCCTTCCCAGAAAATTCCTCTAATGCCCCACCCCCTATATGGGATAATTTAACCCGCATGAACTTATGGAGTTAGAAAACTCTACAAAACATTCTTTTCAATTTTATTCTTCATTTCTTTGAAAATATTGTTTTATTCCAATGGTTTGTTTGAACAGTTATTTTTTTTTGGGCAAATATTGTGGTTTTTGTAGAATTCAATTCGGGTTTATCGAATTTCTTCGGTTTCCGTCAACAAATTAAATGTGACTTTCGAAATAGATTTTCATTTCGTTATGGATTTTTCATGTATGGTTTAAATGACGTTTTTCTTACGGCAGGTGTATTTTTAATCCACAGTTTCTCATTTTCTCCTGAGACGAGAGTTTGTTCTTCGGGCCAATCTTAGAGAAGCACTCTCCTGCTTGTCAGTCTTGCGCATGCTTGGTCACGTATATCATTATTAATAATAATGGTATACGTCTCCCGGATCAATTTTGGAAGTTCATTTTCACAGCCTCATCCCATCTGATGTTTGTTTTTATGCCCCAAATGCGCATAGATAAGCATGAGTCCTAACCTTGACAGATTTAGGTAAACTAAGATTCTTCATTGCAAAAGAATCATAGTTTTGATTGGCTGGAGTTATGACAAAGTCCACCAACGGAAGTGAAATTTCTGCTCTTATGTGATAATAATGCTCTCTGAATAAGAAGGAGCTTTAAAATCATGCTTTGATAAACTCTGCTCTTGGTTTTTATTTTCACCACATATTCTTTATTCTACATTGAATTTCTCTCTAAAGTGGACTATTTTCTTAAAACGAGTAGGCACTGTCTGGCTCAGGGCATTATATGAATCTAAAGGTAAGATCAATGCTGATGATAGCTTTGTTTAATCTTTTTTTTTACTAAATCTATAAAAAATATGAAACAGGTCTTTTTAATATTTTCTTGAAGTTCTAGTTGTCTAGGATATTTTTTGTGAGCTTATTGAAACGGTTTAGAATTTGATTTCATCCTAACTAGAATTTTTTTTTTATAAACTGTAATTTCCTGACAAATTGTGAAAATTCGACTTCTGTAATCTAAAGAAAGGGCTAATCAAAAATTACATGTATTTCTTAAAACTTCACTATTAGTCCAACTGTTCACTTTCTTCATGACATGGAGATAAACGGCAAAGAATGACGTGGGTAAAGAATACGGCATCTGACTTTACTCTCCCCGCCGGCGGTGTTGATCTCTGTTCTTGAGCCTTCAGCCAGGAAGTGCAATGCGGGGCTGGGGGCCAACCATTCTATGCTTTCGTGCCCCCTTCCTGTTTACCTTCCCCAGATTTCTCCATATACTCATTTAGACTGGGGTTGACTCCGGCTGAGCTTAGAGAGTCAAACCATTGATTCCGTCCCAAACCAAGTAATGGGGTACACTAGGATTCGAACCCTTGCCCTCTCGGACAAAGGATACGCTGAGCTACGAAAGTTGGTATCCATTAGTATTCTCAAATTCTCCAGCTTCCTTTAAATGTGACTTGGAACTAACTTTTTTCTGTATTAATAATTGAATAAAGTATACTAAAATAGTAGCAGAGCTCCAGAGAAAGTGCATAGGGTAGTTGCGTTTCTCTACAGATGGCTCGGGAAAACAATAAGGTTTTGGGCGGAAATCTGACGGGTTTAATAAAACACTCTGGACGACACTGCAGAGGGATTCTCTTGAGTCGCGTTTACATTCGATGTTTTCTAGAAAACTGGGACGGAAAACTGGGTTGTGTAGACTGTAACTGTTGTTTCATTTTTCCGTGTCTGGGTACGGCACAAAAAGATGCCAAAAATGGTCCGGCATGCCAAAAATCAGGAAGTGAAGACGGATTGTTCCGTTTTATGGGAGCCTAATAAAGTAATAAATTTGAAAATAGAGCCATGGTACTTGCAAAGAAAGATACAGAAGCTTTAAAAACTCTCAGAAATGGTCGAATGAAGAAAATTTCTTATCAATTGAAGTTTGTAAGGCCAACACCCATAGTAACTCTCTGTTCATTCTAAAAAACTCTTGAAACTCGTTTTCACTTTTTCCTTGATCAACATTATTCCACCAGTCATGAGACTGGGGAAAAACAATTAGTTTTACGTATAGAGGCTCTTCTGTGTCTGTTTGCAGTTTTAAGAGTTCATTTGCAAAAAAATCCTTCCAGTTTTGCTTTTTTATTTCTTTTTAAATTTCAAAATTATCAAAAATGAATCATGAACCTTGATTTTGGGGCAAAGCCATCATAAGTATATTACACGGCTACATTTTGTTTTATTGATTTTTTTTTTAATTCATCCCATATTTCCGCCCCAGCTTTCCAGAAAGCGCCAAATGTAGACGTGGCTTTGGACTGTTTTACTGTAGCGTCAAATCACTCCAAATTTTGGAATTTTACACGGGTTTTTCCTGAAATCAGGGATTTACACCAGATGGGGCAAGATACTTTGGTCACTGAATGTTAAATAGTTTCTTTAGATGGCAATTCATATGCAATACTTTAAAAAGTCAATACTTCCAAATATGCCTATATTAGGAAAAAATAGAAAAAAACAACATGAGTATTTTCCTTGATGGATAATTTGGGCATTATGATCATTTTGTTTACAGGACAGAACACGATTCCGACCCACACCAAAAAATATATGCCCAGCTGTCAAGGAAAACTTAAATGACTATTATTGTAAATAGTATTTTCGGTTATTTAAACACACCCAAGAAGTGAAGTTATGTTAATCCTAATTAAATTATGATAAAATAATACTTAAGAAACATATTTATGAAACTTAACCTTACCCCACCTCCCTAATAACCGACAAGCACGAAATTGTGTTTCCAAGAAAATTTTAATTCTGTGCTTAAATATCTTCACGTCATGATTGGTAAATGAAAATAAAGAGGAGAACGAAGAAAAAGTACTTAGTTCTATGTATTGCGTAATTTTTGCTGACTACAGTCAGTCAAAGTAGGTGGAATATCGATTCAAATCAACTGGTCAAAAGAGGTACGTCTCAATTTTTCACCGTAACGATTTACAAGCAAAATTTTCGAGCCAACCAGCCAGATCGTTTGAACTTTACTTTTCCTTTGTAATCGTCCTTGCGAGTCCCTTTGTAGATGCCTTGTAACGACCTATATTCTTCATTATATACTTACGTCAAGATCAATCCGTATAACTATGAGAAAAAGACTCTGATATAAGTAAGAGATTTTAGCTTTTTTTTTTTTACTGTCTAAAGAGCGGATGAAAATTGATGAATGATTTCGTTATATTTCTTTTTTTTTATGTCGGTTGGTAAAAATAAACTTTGGCTTAGAGTATAACTTCAGGAGATACTAGCTAGTTCTTCCAAGAATTTTGTACTAGTAAGTTCCAATACTCTCCGGATACTAAATTGTTGCTTGAATTGTGAAAATGTGATAAGTTTTGATGAAAAATCAGTCATGTTCGTTCTCCTTAGTTTAGTGGAATCTCTTATTGTGGTCTCTTTGCGTTCAATCCTTCAATTTCTAAGGAAATTCTCTAATTGCGTAATGAACAGAAATAAATGTGGCTTAGAAAGAGATGCGTTGTTTCAGAAAGGGACCAAGAATGTAGTTTTTAAACGCAGGAAACGTAAATATTACGGAGTAAAACTTTTTGAGGAATCGTTCGTGGACAACTATGCAGTTCAGTTAAACACTAGTATGAATACTATTATATCTGGTA
Organism: Artemia franciscana; assembly: GCF_032884065.1. Classification (NCBI taxonomy): domain Eukaryota; kingdom Metazoa; phylum Arthropoda; class Branchiopoda; order Anostraca; family Artemiidae; genus Artemia; species Artemia franciscana. Next base: position 61,479,364 of record NC_088866.1, on the reverse strand, counting down.
GAATGTCTTCATCTCTTTCTCCAAGAAATATAAGTTGTGTTGGGTGTACCCACCCGAAAATATGGTTTGTGGATGATACAAATACTATTTTGAAAGATGTTAGATGGCTCTTAAATTCAAATGTGTTTGGTGTACGACTTAACATGGATGCATTGATTAAGACGATTGTTTTCGATTTGATTTCGATTCCTCGATTTTTTATATCTCACTTTTTACCCCCTCTTTCGAATGATTTAATGCATATTATGAGGGATTCACGGATCGAAATGGCCACACTTCTGTTTGATTCCAATGTTCGTGTATGCGGTAGATTTGGTGCTTGTGTTGAAGTCGCATTACATTCTAGTTCCTTTTCTGTGGATATATCATTGAATATATATGGAAAAGAAGATAACCCTTCTAAAGTTGAAAATGTCGATGGCAAAGCGCTTACTAGGTGTATATTTCCGAAGAAAGACTTTAGTTTTTTTAAACAAAGTTCTCAAAAATTGCTTACTCACAGATCATACAGTTCTCAAAGAAGTCGCACATACCTGCCTATTCCCGATCATTGTTATTCTTATCGAGCTAAAAGATCTGTCAGCTCCTTCGGAAATTTTGCAATAAGGAAAACGCGTGACGTGTTTTCAAGTTTTTTGCCAACTGGAATAGGAATTCTTGACCTATTGCCAGACACATGTGACAGTCGGGATCGAGATCTGTCGTCAGACAGCTTTTATGAATGTACTATCATTGAAGAGGGAACAAGTGGGGATGGAGATGATACAGATAATGATAGCTTCGAAACATGTCTAACAGATACAGAAGTGGTGGATGATTGGGATTCTGATCTTTCAAATGAAATTGTAAGGGGAATATACGACTGTAATGAAAACAGGTAAATTATTTGGTACTATTTGTTAACAAAGATGATCTTCTTTTAAAAAGGGGAGCAATAGGAGAAAGTTTTCTTAGATGACTCTTGAGTATATACTTGAATATATGTGGACTATAAAAAAGGGGAGTAATTGGCGAAACTTCTCTTAGAGGACTGTATAAACAGCCTATTTTAATCGCTTTTATAGAAGTATTTTTTAGATGGATATATAAGGAACATATATGCTATATTTCATATTACATATAAAGAATATATAAGGAATATTCAAATACAAATGACATTAAAATTAAAACGCTTTTCGCCCTCTGGCTCTATCTTCGGGCTATACTTACCTGAAAACCGGGATTTTCTAAAGTTTTCTATTTGTTTTTATGCAACTATTAATATTTTTTCGTTGAATAAATTATCTCCTTTGTTGTCACAATGAATCGTGAAGAGAAATAAATAAGAACTTTTCCTGTTGACACACAAGCCCAACCAAGCGGTTGTAACACCCAATGTGTTTGCATCTGATCGTCAAGCAATACAACAATTAAAAAGTTGGTGTAACCGCTATGCTTAGTCGGGCTATTGACAAAATATTGGCTCGTGGGAATAAGTAAAAATTAAGTTATAAGTAATATTTGGAAATCAAAAAGAAAATAAGAATTCTATTGCTATGTCCATAGTCTACTAAATTGATAAATATCAAACAGTTCGTGGTAGCCAACGTAAGGCCCAATAGTAGACAAAAGGAATTTTGATAACAATTCAAGTAGTGGTAGGATAATACATCCCAGACGTGCCTCATTAGCATACTATCACTATCAGACGTGCCTCACTATCACTACTATAGGGCTGATGACCCCATAATTCACATACTTAGATGAACAACCCATTTGGGTCATTGACCTACTTACAGACAGGTATCCAATGCCTACCTCATTTGCATAATATTCCTGTCTGGGAATGATTAATAAGATAAAATGAATTGTTTCATTTGATTTAGACTAATAGAATTTGTGATGTAGTATTGAACTTCACTCAATAGTATCTAAATCATATGCATAGTGTAACCGCTTGCATCATCATAGCCATGGGCATGAGTGTATCAACACTTCTTTTAAAGGGAACTTATGGTCATCCATGTCTAACCTCCATGGGGCCCATTGCCCCTCACCCAACTTTTTACCCCCTCCTTTTTTGTACTGATTTTTTAACTTAAGAATTTTTTTTTACTTAGAAATTTTTTCTACTTTTTTTCATGTCTTAAAATGACCTAAAATATACTTAAAACAAAATAGATTCATTTGAGGTATTTTCTAAATATGAAATGAAGATAATATAGATGCGTTAGCCGTGATTTTTCCTATTAGAAAAATAATGTTTGTAGTGAAATTTTTTCAACTTTTTTTTCATGTCTTAAAATGACATTATAAAGCACGAAATACTAGATATGGTATACTACAGTCTGAAATAGCTGAATATAGTTTTACTAGGTCTGATAGAGGCGAATCGGATTTTTTTTTAGTTAGACTGTGAAGTGCAAATTTATCAAGACTCAGTCAAACCCAAACACTACTATCAGTTCACAAGTGGTATTCTAGATTCTGAAATATGTGAATTAGGTTTTTACCATAGTCTAAGAGCGATGAGTCGGATTCTTTTTAGAGTAAGAGGACATATAAAGTGGGAATTTATCAAGATTCAGTCAAACACAGACACTACCACCAGCTCAAAAATGGTATACTAGATTCTGAAATAGATGAGTTATGCTTTTACCAGAGTCTAAGAGCGATGAATCGAATTATTTTTAGAGTTAGAGACATATGAAACGGAAATTTATCAAGATTCAGTCACACATAGACGGTAATGTCTGCTCACAAGTGGTATACTAGAGTCTGAAATAGATGAATTAGCTTTTTACCAAAGTCTAAGAGGGATTAATCTACTTATTTTTACAGTTAGAGACATTTGAAGTCGGAATTTATGAAGATTCAGTCAAACACAGATGTAATAAGCTTCATTTTAAACACAGACACTACTACCAGCTCACAAGCGGTAATCTAGAGGCTGGAATAGAGGAATTATGTTTTTACGAAAGTATGAGAGGGGTGAAATGGATTCTTTTTAGAGTTAGATGCATACGAAATGGGAATTTACCGAGATTCAGTGTAACACAGACACTACTACAAGCTCAGAAGTGGTATACTAGAGTCTTAAATAGATGAATTATGTTATTTTTACTAAAGTTTGAGAGAGATAAATCGGATTCTTTTTAGAGTTACAGATATAAGACGTGGGAATGTAGCGATATTCAGTCAAACACAGACACTACTATCAGATCACGAGTGGTATACTAGAGTCTGAAATAGGTGAATTAGGTTTTTACCAAAATCAGAGAAAAATGAATCGAATGCTTTTTAGAGTTAGAGACATATGAAGTGGGAATTTATGAAGATTCATTTGAACACAGACATTGTACAGCTGGAACACAGATAAGCTGAACACAGCTGATTGTAGCGTCGGTGCTAGACTGAATTTTGAGAAAATCTCACTTCATATGTTTCAATTCTAAAAAGAATCTAATTCATCTCTCCCTGACTTTGGTAAAAACATAATTCATCTTTTCCAGAATTTGGTCTATCACTTGTGAGTTGATAGTAGTTTCTTTGTTTGACTGAATCTTGATAAACTCCCACTTCATATTTCTCTTACTGTAAAAAAATCCGGTTCATCTCTCTCAGACTCTGGTAAAAACCTAATTTATCTATTTCAGACTCGAGTATACCACTTGTTAGCTGATTGTAGTGTCTGTGTTTGACTGTATCTTGATAAATTCTCGCTTCATATTTTTCTAACTCTGAAAAGAATACGATTCATCCCTCTTGGACTTGGGTAAAACCTAATTCGCGTATTTCAGACTCTAGTACGTCACTTGTGAACTGATAGTAGTGTTTACATTTGACTGAATTTTGATAGCTTCTCACTTCATATTCTATGATTTGATAATTCTCCACTTCAAAACTTTAAAAAGAATCCGATTCTACTCTTTTAGACTTTGGTAAAACCTAATTCGTCCATTATAGACTCAAGTATACCACTTTTGAGCTGATAGTAGCCTTTGTTTTTGGCTGAATCTTGATAAATTCCCACTTTACATGTTTCCAAGTCTAAAAAAAAATCAATTCATCTCTCTCAGACTTGGGAAAAACCTATTTCATCTATTTCAGACTCTAGTATACCACATTTGAGCTGATGGGAGTGTCTAAGTTTGACTTAGTCTTGATAAATTCCCACTTCATATGTCTCTAGCTCTAAAAAGAATTCGGATCATCTCTAAGACTGTGGTAAAAATATAATTCACCCATTTAAGACTCTGTTATGCCATATGTGAAATGATAGTAGTGTCTTTGCTTGCCTTAAACTTGACATATTCCCGCTTCATATGTCTCTAACTCTAAAAGGAATTCGATTCATTTCTCTCAGACTTTGGTAATTACTTAATTCATCTATTTCAATCCCTTGTATACCACTTGTGAGCTAATAGTAGTGTGTTTTTGTTTGAATCTTGATAAATTCCAATTTCGTATGTCTCTAACTCAAAAACGAATGCCTCTAACTCTAAAATGAATGGTAAAACCTAAAACCTCTGGTAAATCATCTATTTCAAACTCTAGTATACCACTTATTAGCTGATAGTAGTTTCTTTTTTTTTTACTGAAACTTGATAAATTCCCCCTTCATATGTCTCTAATTCTAAAAAGAGTCCAATTCATGTCTCTCAGACTGCGGTTAAAACCTAATTCATCAATTCCAGACTATAGTATTCCACTTGTGAGCTGATATTCGACTCTGTATTTGACTGAATTTTTATAAATTCCCCCTTCATATATTTGTTGCTCTAAAAACAATCTGATTCATTCCTCTCAGACTGGCGAAAACCTATTTCATCGATTTCAGACTCTATTATATCGCTCATGAGCTGATAGTGGTGTCTGTGTTCGACTGAATATTGACAAGATCCTACTTCATATGTTTCCAACTCTAAAAAGAATCCGATTCATCTCTCCCTGACTTTGGTAAAAACCTAATTCATCTATTCTAGAATCTAATCTACCACATGTGAGCTGATAAAATTGTCTTTGTTTGACTGAATCTTAATAAACTCTTACTTCATATTTCTCTAACTGTAAAAAACTCCTATATATCTCTCTCCGACTTTAGTAAAAACATAATTCATCTATTTCAGACTCTAGTATACCATTTGTTAGCTGATAGTAGTGTCTTTGTTTGACTGAATCTTGATAAATTCCCACTTCATATTTCTCTAACTGTGAAAAGAAGACGATTAATCTCTCTTAGACTTTGTTAAAACCTAATTCAAAGATTTGAGACTCTAGTACACCACTTGTGAACTGATAGTAGTGTCTATGTTTGACTGAATTTTGATAAATTCCCACTTAATATTTGATGATTTGATAACTTTCCACTTCATAACTCTAAAAAGAATCCGATTCATCTCTCTCAGACTTTGTTAAAAACCTAATTAATCTATATTCGACTCTATTATACCACTTCTGAGCTGATAGTAGCGTTTGTGTTTGACTGAATCTTGATAAAGTCCCACTTTATATTTTTCTAACTCTAAAAAAATCGATTCGTCGCTCAGAATTTGGTAAAAACCTAATTCATCTATTTCAGACTCTAGCATACCACATTTGAGCTGATAGTAGTGTGTTTGTTTGACTTAATCTTGACAAATTCCCGCTTCATATGTCTAACTCAAAAAAGAATTTGGTTCATCTCTAAGACTATGGTAAAAATCTAGTTCACTTATTATATACTCTGGTATACCATTTGTGAGATGATAGTAGTATCTGTGTTTGCCTTAAACTTGATAAAATCCCAATTTATATGTCTCTAATTCTAAAAAAGAATTTGACTTATCGCCCTCAGATATTGTCAATACCCAATTCACATATTTCAGACTCTAGTATACCACTTGTGAGCTGATAGTAGTGTCTGGGTTTGAAAGATTCTTGATAAATTCTCTCTTCATATGTTTTCTAACTCTAAAAAGATGATTTTTCTCTCTCACCTGTGGTAAAGAGGAGCCAAGAGGGTCATGTGACACGTGACGAGGTTGGAAGATCCAAGAGCTTCTTCCCACTAAGTCTTATTACGATCTCTTCACTCTAAGCTTTTCCCATGATTTCCGGTGTCCCTTCCAACTCCCCCCAATGTCACTGGATCCGGTCGGGATTTAAAATAAGAGCTTTCAGTCACGAGGTCCTTCAAAATATCAAATTTTATTAATATCTGATAACCCGTTTGTAGCTTAAAAATACCTCATTCTTTTTCTATTTCTTCCGAATTAACCTTCAATCCACTCCCCCCTTCCCAGATGGTCAAATCGAGGAAGCGACTATTGGTAATTTAATATGATTGAGTCCTTGATACGCTTGCAAACTTTCAGGGATCGCTATATTGATCACGTATCTAGTTTATGATCTTCCTCATGTAAAAATTGGAGTGGTCCGGGATTTGGACCTGAGACCTCTCGCACCCTAAGAGAGAATCACATCCCTAGACCACAAGTCATACTTGAGACGAAGATTCATTTGTTTTATCGGTAAGGAAAATTCTTCTCAACTATCTTGTTCGATTGCTCCCCCCCAGATGGTTGAATCGGGGAAGAGACTGTTTCTAATTTAATATAGTCTGATCCCTGATACGCCTGCTAACGTTTATTGTCCTGGTTTTCCTGGAATTCCCAAACCAGTAAATCCCCTTAACTCCCCCAAAGAGAGCGGATTCGGTCTGGTTATGTCAATCACGTATCTAAGACTTGTGCATATTCTTCCCACTAATTTTTATTTCAATCTCTCCACTCTAAGCGTTTTTCAAGATTTCCGTCCCCTCAAGTCCCCCCAATGACAATGGATCCGGTCGGGATTTTAAATAAGAGATCTGAGTTACGAGGTCCTTATAAAATCAAATTTCATTAAGATCCGATTACTCGTTCGTAAGTTAAAAATACTAAATTTTTTTCTAATTTTTCCGAATTAACCGTCCCCCCACTCCCCCTCCAGATGGTCGAATCAGGGAAAAGACTATTTCTAATTTAATTTGGTTTGGTCCATGATACGCCTGCCAAATTTCATTGCCCTGGCTTATCTGGAAGTGCCCAAACTAGTAAAACCGGGACCGACAGAATTTGCGGTTGCTATATGTCACTTGGTAAATACCAAGTGCCATAAAAAGCTTGTTCATCTGCTTTAGACTCTAGCATACCACTTGTGATCTGACTTATTGTCTGTGTTTGGCTGAATCTTGATTGATTCCAGCTTCATATGTCTCTAACTCTAACAAGAATTCGATTTATTTCTCTCAGACTATAGTAAAAACCTACTTCATCTATTTCAGACTTTACTATACCAGTTGTGAGCTGATAGTAGTGTTTATCTTTGACTGAATCTTAGATAAATTCCCTCTTCCTATACCTTCTACTCTAAAAAGAATTTGATTCACTCATCTTAAAAGCCTTATTCACCCATTTCAGACTTTAGTATACGACTTGTGAGCTGATAGCTTTGTTGCGAGAGCAACACTTCTGTTTTGTCGTGTTTTTTTTTCTAGCATACCGATTTCACCTTATATCTAGAAAGTGGTAAGGGTCTAACCTCTGCGGTGCTATGGAAAGTTTGGACCTTAGGCCGGATTGATGAATATGACTTTGTATTTTTGAAAGTTTTGTAGAACTCTTGCCTGGAGCCAAAAAGAATGGCTTTTGCTTGTCTTTGAGTCAGAGCCTATAGTGTGAAGTGACTTGGAGTTTTATAGCCTATGTCAGCGAGAGCTATCTGAAATTATGCAGTCAAGCTTTCGTTTCATCAAACCATGTTTCTGCTTTCGAGTGTAAAGCTCCGTTCTAGTAGGCAAGCTGGCAGACACCAGTTTCAAATTGAAGATGGACTAAAATCTTTGTTTCAAATTTATGCAGCAGTTACCCATCTATTTTAGACTCTAGTATATCACTTGTGAGCTGATGGTAACGTTTGCGTTTGACTGACTCTTGATAAATTCCCTCTTCATATATCTCTAACTCTAAAAAGAATCCGATTTATCACTCAGACTTTGGCAAAACCCTAATCCATCTATTTCAGAATCTAGTGTACCATATTTGAGCTGATTGTAGTGTCTGTGTTTGGCTGAATCTTGATAAATTCCCACTTCATATGTTTCTAACTCTAAAAAGGATTCGATTCATCTCTCTCAGACTTTGGTAAAAATCTATTTTATATATTTAAGACTGTAGTATACCACCTTTGAGCTGATAGTTATGTCTCTGTCCGATTGAATCTTGATAAATTCCCACTTCATATGTCTCTAAAAATCCAATTCATCTCTTAGACTATTTTAAAAACTCAATTCACCTATTTCAGGCTCTTGTATACCACTTGTGAGCTGGTAGTGGTTTCTGTGTTTAACTGGATCTTGATAAATTCTCAATTCACATGTCTCTAACTCTAAAAATAATTCAATTCGTATCTCTCAGTTTGGCAAAAACCTAATTGCCTATTCCAGACTCTAGTCTAGCACTTATGAGCTGATAGTGGGGCCTGTGTTTGACTGAATCTTGATAAATTCCCAGTTTATATGTCTATTTCTCTAAAAACAATCTGTTTCTTCGCTCTTGGACTTCGGTAAAAAACTGAATCATCTATTTCAGACTCTAGTATACCACTTGTCATCTGATATTAGTATCTATGTTTGACTGAATCTTGATAAATTTCCATTTGATATGTTTCTAACGCTAAAAAGAATCTTATTCATATCTCCACTGACTTTGGTAATTCCCTACTTAATCATCTCGACGACCGTTACAAGTTTGTAGATGATCTGTCCATAGTGCTCGCTTACCTGATCGAAAACACTATCATAACAAAGCAGTTTTCAGACCAGTTATTTGATCAGCTACAGACCGAATGCTCAAGTCATTATCTTTTACTAGTAACTTTTACTAGTGACTATAGTTTCAGTGCCCATATTAATTTAACCGTCCAAAAGGCTAATGCAAGCCTTCAGACACTTATCAAAATGAGGCGTTTTGGGTTTGATACAGAAAGTCTTCTCCATGCCTACATGTGTTATGTTCGCCCGTTGCTCGAGTACGCCTGCCCAGTATGGGGTCCATCTGCTATCCGCACAGCGTACCTATTACGCGACATAGAGTGTGTCCAGAAAAGAGCAACAAGGATTATACTCCGAAACCGTGACATACCCTAGGATCAAGCTCTCGCTAAATTAAATTTATCTCCACTCAAAGTCCGGCTTGAACACCTTATTCAGCAATTTGGGAAATCCATCCTAGCTAATAAGAGCCACCGGTCAATACTATCCGAACCAGCCCCTCCCAATAGCCGAACTCGGTTACAAAATAAACTTGTACCCCTAAAGTACGAACTAATCGTCACGCAAACTCATTTGTGCCTTTCTTCACATCAATTTTTAATGTTGAGTCGTAGTATGTGATTTTTGTTTAAATGTATGATTTTTGTGAAAAAACTGAGTTTAGCTATGCTACGATAGTTTTTAAATATACCGATCTCTCTCTCTTTCTCTCTCTCTCACCTATTTCAGATTCTAATATACCCCACTTGAGCTGATAGTAGTGTTCTTTTTACTGAATCTGGATAAATTCCCTCTTCACATGTGTCTAAGAATCTGATTCAAGTATTTAGACTATGGTCAAAATCTGATTCACATAAATCAGACTCTAGTATACCACTTGTGAGCTGGTATTAATGTCTCTATTTCTAAAAAGATTTTGATTCATCTCCGTTAGACTTAACCTACTTCATCTATTTCAGGACTCTAATACGTCTCTTGTGAGCTTATAGTAGGGTCTGTGTTTTACTGAATCTTGATAAATTTCTATTTCGTATGTCTCACTCTAAAAAGAATCTGATTCATCCCAGTCAGGCTTTGGTATAAACCTAATTCACCTATTTCAGACTCTAGTATACCACTTGCGAGCTGATACTAGTCTCTCAGACTGGCAAAAACCTAATTCATCTATTTCAGACTCTAGTATACGACTTGTGAGCTGATAGTAGTGTCTTGGTAAAATCTGATTCACATAAATCAGACTCTGGTGTACCACTTGTGAGCTGGTATTAGTGTCAGTGTTTGACTGAATCTTGATAAATACTCACTCCATGTGTCTACTTCTACTTTTGAGCTTATAGTAGGGTCTGTGTTCTACTAAATCTTGATAAATTCCCATTTCTTATGTCTCTAACTCTTAAAAGAATTTTATTCATCTCTCTCAGACTTTGGTAAAAATCTAATTCATATATTGCAGACTTTAGTATACCACTTGTGAGCTGATACTTATGTCTGTGTCGGATTAAATCTGTATAAATTCCCACTGTATGTGTCTTTAAGAAGGCGATTCATCTCTCAAACAATGGTAAAACCCAATTCACCCATTTCAGACTCTTAATATACTACTTGCGAGCTGGTAGTAGCGTCATACCTGAATCTTAATTTATTCCCAATTCATATGTCTCTAATTCCAAAAAGTATTCAATTCGTCTCTCTCGATCTTCGGTAAAAAGCTAATTCATCTATTTCAGATTTTAGTATACCGCTTTTGAGCTAACAGTAGTGTTTGGGTTTTACTGAATTTTCATAAATTCCCACTTCAAATGTCTGCAACCATAAAAAGAACCTGATTCATCTCTTTCCGACTTTGGTAAAAACCTAATTCATCTATTTCAGACCCTAGTATAACCCTTGTGATCTGACAGTATTGTCGGTGCTTGACTGGAATCTTGATAACTTCTGGCTTGATACGTCTCTAAGTCTTAAAAGAATCCGATTCATCTCTCCTCAGACTTAGGTAGGTGCCTAAGTCACCTATTTCTTGATTCCCTACTGAATCTTGATTCCCACCAGATTTCTCTAAGAATTCAATTAATAACTCTCAGACTAAGATAAAAACCTGTTCACCTATATCAGACTCTAGTATACTACTTGTGAGCTAGTAGTAGTCTTTTTTCGTGTAAATCTAGATAAATTCTCACGTCCTGTTTACCCTAACTCAAAAAAGTTCTCGTTTCGTTGCTTTTGGACTTTGGTAAAAACCTAATTCATCCATTTCAGACTAATATATTCTCTGAGACCAACCTGACTTTTATACATAATAATGATAGATGGTAATAAGCTTACCTAAGCTATGGATTTCAGGTGATTGATTTTTCTTCTAACGATAATTCGACAGGACCTGTGCCTGTCATCATCAGGTTAATTCAATCACCTGACATCCATAGCTTAGGTACGCTCATTACCATCTATCATTATTAACCATTTCAGACTCTAGTATATTACTCGTGAGTTTATAATAGTGTCCCTGTTTCACCTGAATCTTGATAAATTCCCAATTCATATGTCTCTAATTCTAAAAAGAATTCAATTCGTCTCTCAGTCTTTGATAAAAACCTAATGCATCTATTTCATACTTTAGTATACCATTTTTGAGCTGATAGTAGTGCTTTCGTTTGCTGAATTTTTATAAATTTCCACTTCAGTGCTATATCATATATTATATTAGTACAAATAGAAATTAAATGAAACGGTTTAATTTTTCCTGTTTATCATGCCCAGACAGGAATATTATGCAATGGAGGTAAGCCTCGGTTAAATGTCTATAAGTAGGTCAGTGACCCAAATTGGCTGTTCATCTAAGCTTGCCAATCTAAGCCCTGTAGCAGTAATAGTAACTGGTTATGCTAATGAGGTACGTCCTGGACGTATTATCCCACCACGACTAATTAATGCATCAAAACAGTTGGCTTTTTATGCTGATCCCAAACTTATCAAATGAAGTTTACAGTTTCCCTTCGAAAGCTAAGAACCTGAGAAATTTTTTTCTCGATTTTGAAAAAAGGCCCCCCCTCCCCCTTCAAAAAAAGGTCAAGGAATCTTATTGAAAATCTCAGAATCAGATTCTGCATATCAGAGAATCCTATTGTTGTGGTTTCAAGCTCTGATCTACAAAAGGGTGAATTTTTGTATCTCTGTCCTGAAGAAAAGTAACGGATGCGTGTTTTAATTTTTACTCCCGGGAGTAATCGTCCTAGAAGGTCAAAAGAGGGTTCATTTAAACCAAAATTAAAAGTTTTAATACCCTTTGTTAGGGACCTAAAAGAACGAAGGGCATCTAGCTTCCCTCCAACGCTACTTTTCCCCCGAAGACATCTGATCAAAAAAAAAAAAAAAAAAAAAAAAAAAAAAAAAAAAAAAAAAAAAAAAAAAAACGCATCCGTGATCTGTCTTCTGGCAAAAATGCGAAATTCCACATCTTTGTAGATAGGAGCTTGAACTTCTACGGTAGGGTTCTCTGATACGCTGAATCTGATGGTGTAATTTTCGTTAAGATTGTATGACTTTCGGGGGGTGTTTTCCCCCTTTTCTAAAATGAAGGCTCGTAACTTTTGATGGGTAAAACTAATCTTGATGAAACTTATATATTTAAAATCAACATTAAAATGCGATTTCTTTGATGTAACTATTGGTATAAAAATTCCTTTTTTCAGAGTTTTGGTTACTATTGAGCCGGGTCACTGCTTACTACCGTTCGTTACCACGAACTGTTTGAAACCTAGAATCAGCGATAGGGACATGTTCACTAGGACTAAGCGACAATTTAAAAGTAATATACTTATAGTCTGATAGTGAAGAGTGATCCTCAACTGCCTGCCATTTTTCGAGATATCTTCTAAGTCTTACACTTGTTAGAGTCAAATCAGGACTGGAGTATGGAGTATAAGTGGGTGAATCCAAGTAATTTAATACTATAAAAGAGCTACTTGAAATGAAGTCGTCCAGTTTTAATCTTATGCGTCAGTAGGAGCGTTAGATAGCGAAAGCGGGCTCTTTGCATCAAAGCAACCACCGATGGTTGGGTAAATTTTTAAGCAGTCTTATAGACAGCTAATTATTTAAGGAAGTTTGAGAATGGGGGCAATAAACTGAAGCTACTGTTAGACGCAGTTTTTTTTTTTTTTTATAGACTGAGGCGACAATACATTCATTCGTTGATTGTTCGTACTTCTAAGTGACTTTTTTTTTTTTACAAGTACTGATGCAGTCTAGAATTTCTTTTCTTTGTCAAACTTGGAGAAAGCTAGTCAGAGACATGAATGTTAGCCATAACTTAAGAGAAGGGTATATTTTTGGACAACTTATCTTTTATTTGATGCGGCTCGCATCTAATATTGTTTTTTGACAAGATACACGAGATGGACGGATGGAAAAGGGCTTTTGGCAATTTTCATAAATATGGTCGGGGATAATAAATTTTAGTTCTTGGACATGGAAGATTTTAAAGAATATGGTTTTCATTTATTTATTTTGAGAACCAAAACCCAGCAAAACCGACAATGGGACATAATTTGTGTTAATTTTTAACAAGAACAATTTTATATCTTATCTATTGTGCATTATGCTACATGATTTTCTGGGAGGGGGATGTCGAAGTGACGGACAGTTTTGTTTTATACGGAGTAATTTCTACCAGTTTTATGGTTCACTCTCGATATTAACTATTTATCCGTTTTTGTTTCATTGACAATACTAGCGGATTTATTGGATGTGCCATACTGAATTTTCAAAGTCAATTCACGTCTTTTTATGTATAATGTTTTTCTCCACCTATTGATGGCATTTATGAAACCAAAAGTGTGTTTTATCGTCCTTCTTGTTAATTGGGCTTAATACAAGATATGCAGAATTAGGCACATATAAATCAATTTATTTACAAGGGGAGGGGGAGAGGTTCAAATTCAGAACAATGAAAATTGTAAAAAATATCAACCTTGGGAAATTATAGAAACATTAAAATCTGGTTTTGAAAGGTTGGATGGATCCAGAAATCCCTTGGAACGTGTTAGTACAGGGTTGGAGATGTTCATATTCACAACAGTGGAAAATAGTTTAAATATATCAATCGTAGGAAATTTTAAAAACACTAAAATCAGGTCTTGAGAGGTTGCCTGGATCCAGAAATCCCTTTGAACGTGTTAGTACAGGGTTGGAGATGTTCATATTCACAACAGTGGAAAATGGTTTAAAAATATTAACCGTGGGAAATTATAGAAACACTAAAATCAGGTCTTGAGAGGTTGCCTGGATCCAGAAATCCCTTTGAACGTGTTAGTACAGGGTTGGAGATGTTCAAATTCAGAACAGTGGAAAATGGTTTAAAAATATTAACCGTGGGAAATTATAGAAACACTAAAATCAGATTTTGAGAGGTTGGATGGATCCAGAAATCCCTTTGAACGTTTTGTACAGGGTTGGAGATTTCAAGTTCAGAACAATGGGAACTGGTTTAAAAATATCAACTGTGGGAAATCAGGAACACTAAAAACAGGTTTTGAGAGGTTGCCTGGATCCAGAAATCTCTTGAACGTGTTAGTACAGGGTTGGAGATGTTCAAATTCAGAACTGTGGAAAATGGTTTAAAAATATCAACCGTGGGAAATTATAGAAACAATAAAATCAGGTTTTGAGAGGTTGCCTGGATCAACAAATCCCTTTGAACGTTTTAGTACATCGTCCTTGGTCCAAACTTAAGGTTGGAGTTTATAGCTCACTGCTTGGTGTGACTGTTTCATCTGTATCCTTCAGGAAAATGTTGGTAATGCTATATAGGGTCCATAATGCAGTTCCTTTGTGTATTGAAATCATTTTTTCCCACTTTATGTTGAAATATGGTGTCTACCATCCTCTGTAAAAAATAAAACTTGGTACCCAAGCTAACCACCAGTTTGCATGTAATTTAATAATTTACAATCGTAAATGCTCATATCTTGTTTTTGTGCATCGTTAGATAAGAAAATACACATTTTTTTTTCAAGAAATCTAGAAAGTGAATATAAAACCTAAGTGGGGAGAAATTGACTTATATTAGATGACAAATTTAGTTTGAAGAAAAATGTCCAAAACTAACAGAAGTTACAATGAAAAAGACGATCGAACTTAAAAGGAACAGATACTGCCACAAATGAGTCTTTTTTTGCCGCTCCTTGACCCCATTTCCCCATCAAAGCCCATTGTGTAATTTTTGTTTTGCAATACGCTAATCAAACAGTTCGTGGTAACGAACTGTAGTAAGGAGCGACCCGGTTCAATAGTAAACGAAGCTCTAAATAACGGAATTTTGATGCTAAAAGATACATCAAAAGAATTGGATTTTTATGCTGATTTTAAATATGTAAGTTTCATCAAATTTAGTCTTTCTCATCAAAAGTTGAGCCTGAGAAAATTTGCCTTATTTTGGAAAAAAGGGGGAAACACCCCCTAAAAGTCATAGAATCTTAACGAAAATCACACCATCGAATTCGGCGTATCAGTGAACCCTATAACAAAAATTTCTAGCTCCTATCCACAAAAATGTGGAATTTCGTATTTTTTGCCAGAAGACAAATCACGGGTGCGTGTTTATTTGTTTTTTTTTCTTTTCCCCAGGGGTCATCGTATCGACCAAGTGGTCTTAGAATGTCGCAAGAGGGCTCATTCTAACGGAAATGAAAAGTTCTAATCCATTTTTAAGTGACCAAAAAAATTGGAGGGCACCTAGGCCCCCTCCCACGCTCATTTTTTCCCAATGTCAACGGATCAAAACGTTGAGATAGCCATTTTGTTCCGTATAGTCAAAAACCATAATAACTATGTCTTTGGGAACTACTTACTCCCCCACAATCCCTGGGGAAGGGGCTGCAAGTTACAAACTTTGACCAGTGTTTACATAAAGTAATGGTTATTGGGAAGTGTACAGACGTTTTCAGGAGGATTTTTTTGGTTTGACGGTGGGGTTGAGGGGAGGGGGCTATGTGGGAGGATCTCTTTTTGGAGGAATATGCCATTGGGGAAAAAAAATTCAATGAAAAGGGCGGAGGATTTTGTAGCATTACTATAAAAAAAAACAATGAAAAAATAAACATGAAAACTTTTTTTCAATTGAAAGTAAGGAGTAGCATTGAAGCTTAAAACGAACAGAGATTATTACGCATATGAGAGGTTCTAAAAATACTTTAGCATAATGAGTGAGGTATTTAGGAGGAGATAAATACCTCGCTCTTTATGCTAAAGTATTTTTAGTAATTTCAACTATTTATTCTGCGGCCTTTCTGATTCAGGGGTCATTCTTAAAGAATTGGGACAAACCTTACGATTTAGTGTAAAGAGCGAGGTATTAACGAGGGTACAAACCCCCTCATATACATAATAAAAATATAAGAATATAAAAGTTTGTTACGTTAGTTAATTCTTAAGTTACGTATATTTTTTACTAATAAAAACGTTCGTTAAGAATTAAAAGTTCTAATTGTCTTTTTAAGTAACCGAAAAATTGGAAGGCAACTAGGCCTCCTTCCCCACCCCTTATTTCTCGAAATCGTCTGATCAAAACTAAGAGAAAGCCATTTAGCCAAAACAAGAATTAATATGCAAATATCATTTTAATAATGTATGTTTGGAGAGCCAAAATCAAACATGCATTAATTCAAAAACGTTCAGGAATTAAATAAAAAAAACTAGTTTTTTTTAGCTGAAAGTAAGGAGCGACATTAAAACTTAAAACGAACAGAAATTACTCCGTATATGAAATGGGTTGTCCCCTCCGTAATCCTTCGCTCTTCGCGCTAAAGTTTGACTCTTTGCGCTAAAGTTTGACTCTTTGCCACAATTCTACTTTAAAAACAATTAACGGCTTTAGCGGTAACAGTTAGGGATTGCGGAGGGGACAACCCATTTCATATACGGAGTAATTTCTGTTCGTTTTAAGTTTTAATGTCGCTCCTTACTTTCAGTTTAAAAAAAACTAGTTTTTTTATATTTAATATGTTACTTAAATTGGAAGTTTTGTTCTTCTACATATGTGAAACAAATGCATTTCAGGCAATTTTTCGCCACAAATAAGTTTGGCGTTGACGCTTTTCAATCCTCTGAAAGACTAGAGTGTCATTTATGCTTTAATGGATTCTAAATGAAATTTTTAAGTGGAAATTTTAATTCAGTATTATAATCCAGTCATTAATTCTGCAAAATTAATTTCTCTCTTTATTTTCTAATATACATAGTTGTATACATTATTAGTTGAACTTTTGGTTAATAGTCTGAATAGCAATAATAGCAGTTAATACTAATTATGCAAGAATCTGGTAGTAATATCAGGGGTTACGATACAAGTAGCCACACAATGATTTTGGACTTCTCTATTTTCATATTATTCTCTTTTTTTAATAGAACAAGCTCCGAAAATCTTAGAAATGAGGTTTGTTTTTAAAGTAAGATTCGTTTGAACATAACTACACAACGAAAGATTATTTCAAAAAAAGTAAATTTTATTTTCAGGAAGTACTTGCTTTACTCTATTTAACGGCATAGTTGGCGACCTTCTTCAAACACTTATCATCCCTCTCAGCTAATTTTAAAGTATTTTCTCCATAAAAACTTGCTGCCTTTTCTGGTAACCAAGAGTTTACTGCCGTGTTTTCGTCATCATCATTGTAATTATTTCAAATGAGGTGAAAACCAGTTGAACTGGAGACGAAACATGAGTTTCGCTTGTCGCACCCAATTCGAGGCAACAGAACATGGAATGGAAACACATATACACCCCTGTAAAGTTGAAGGCTAAACAGAGTCTATCTCAGCGTAAAATTATGGTCATCGTGTTTTTGAATAGGTAGGGTGTTTTGCTGGTCGACATCATGCACCGGGGAAGCACTATCAATGCAGAACCTTAGACCTTAGTTCCTCCAGAGCCATCGGTGGCGCATAGGGCGTCGACAAAGCCTCTCCAATCGTCTCGCATTGGTGCTGCAGCGATGATGTCTTCCCATTCAGATATTAGTGAGGTGCTGGCCGTCCTCAGATCTCGGTCATATGTTCGTGATCAAAGATCAATGCAGAAGCATACTCCCATATCCTCGGAATGCTTCGCATAGCAATTCAGAAAAAAGAGAGAGAAAAAACTTAGCGTGCTTACAAAGGGATTTTTCCTTCTTCATGGCAATGCATGACCTCACACGGCAGGTCAGACCGACAATTTGTTGGACAGTTTTGGATGGGAAGTTCTAAACCGTTCACTTAACAGTGCTGATCTTACGCGGAGCGATTACCATCCGTTTCTCTACCTCAAGTAACACCTCAGTGACAACCGTTAAAATGATGACGACGTAAAACGGCAGTGAATTTTGGTTATCGGAGCTGCTGGCAAGTTTTTATGAAGAGGTTACTTTGAAAAAGTTGAGAGGTATGATAAGTGTTTTAACAAGCTTGGCAACTATGCCGTTAAAAAGGGTAAAGTATGCACTTTTTGAGAATAATTTACTTTTTAAAAATAATATTTCATTGTGTAGTTATGTTCAAACGGAACTCACTTTAAAAACATGCCTCGTATTTAGCTTCAGTGAACGACAAAATATTCTTGAAAATACGTAGCAACTTTTCATTTTATATGTAGATATCTGTATCGCAATATTAGCCCTCATTTATAATCGGACAATCTTATAAAACCTTTAATGTCAACTGTAGTGAGAATTAGGCATTATACGTGCCTCGTATTTAAACATGCCTCGTAAAAACATAAAAACATGCCTCGTATTTAGCTTCAGTGAACGACAAAATATTCTTGAAAATACGTAGCAACTTCTCATTTTATATGTAGATATCGCAATATTATCGCAATATGTATCGCAATATTAGCCCTCATTTATAATCGGACTATCTTATAAAACCTTTAATGTCAACTGTAGTGAGAATTAGGCATTATACGTGAAACTTTTTGCTTGGGCTTTTCATTTTGGGCATCAAACTGCTATCTTAATGCTTTTTAATGATTTGTGGGGCTCATGATAAATATTTTCTTTGAATAATAATAAAAAAGCAATTAATACAATATGGTACATATTGCTCTTTACTAAGTCAGTTCTATAGTGTTTGTTATTATGGGTTTTGATCCCATAATAAATTCTCTTCCTCTTGTTATGAAATACTCTCAAATTACAGTTCATAAATGACCGGATAAACGGAACATTTCTGTCTCGTAATATAAAAGTTCTATCGAGGGAATTTCCTTCGTTGCCTCGCACTGCAAAGAAAATATTCCACATGATCAGTTCCAAAGCATTTTCCATCGTTAGAAAGGACGTTTGGGTCATTATCTTTCGCGTTCATTTTGGGGATCGGGAAGATTTAAAGTTATTTCCGAGAAAGGGGGGGGGGTCCAATGATAGAAATATATATTATATGGTCTGAAGAGGTAATATAATATTTACGCATCGTGGAGGATTTAGATCCATCAAACTTAACCCTTTGATGTACGTATGGCCCCCGTCAGCTTTTGCTCCTGAAAGACGAGGAATTTCGCTCTGTCATATAGGCTGAAACATTATATTTCGAGCTGGTGAATTTGTTCTTTGCAATTTTCCTAAATACATTTCTCATCTTTAAAAGTTCGAAAAAAATGGAATCCCTATATATACTGCATGTTTGACCCTTAACAATTTCAGTTTTAGCATGTCTTTAAAAAAAGATAACTTAATACTGGTGCTTATACTTTTCTAAATTTTTTCACGCCTTTATCTTGAAAAAATTTTCCTTTGAAAATATCATATTCAAAAGGAAAATGCAACATTGATATGTCTGACTCGGAGGATAATTCTTTTAAACTGACTTCGTGTTCGTTGTTGATTAAATAAAAAAAAGCAAGTTTTTTTTAACTGCAAGTAAGGAGCAACATTAAAACTTAAAGGGAACAGAAATTATTCCGTATATGAAAGGTGTTTTCCCCTCCTCAACGCCCGCTCTTTACCCTAAAGTTTGACTCTTTCTCACAACTCTACTTTTTAAAACAGTATAAGACTTTAGCGTAAAGGGTGAGGCGTTGAGGAGGGGACAACCCCTTTCATATGCGGAATAATTTCTGTTCGTTTTAAGTTTTAATGTCGCTCCATACTTGCAGCTGAAAAAAAACTTGTTTTTTTCTATTTAATTTCTGAACGTTTTTAAATTAATGCATGTTTTGATTTTGGTTTACCGCATATGAATAATTCAAACAAAATTTGTATATTTTTTTTGGCTCAATGGCTTTTTCATAGTTTTGATCGGACGATTTTGAAGGAATAGGGGGTGGGAGAGGAGGCCTAGTTGCCCTCTAATTTTTGGTTACTTAAAAAGGCAACTAGAACTTTTTTAATTTTTTTACGAACGTTTTTATTTGTAATAAATATACGTAACTTACGGAACAAACTCCTATATTTGTATATTTTTATTACGTACTAGCTGTTGGGGTGGCGCTTCGCGCCACCCCAACACCTAGTTGGTGGGGGCACTTCGCGCCCCCTCCCCAAGCGCGTGCAAGTCGTTACGCGCCATATTAGTTACGCGCCATTGTAGTTGTGTCCCTGTGTCCCACCTGTGATATATATATATATATATATATATATATATATATATATATATATATATATATATATATATATATATATATATATATATATATATATATATATATATATATATATATATATATATATATATATATATATATATATATATATTTTTAACTACGTAAAACTTGAGAATGTACAACATTCTTGGCTGTCCCATTGTGCATATAAATAGATTGTCAGGTTTACTGACTCTTGAACATGCAACATATAATTGTCCATGGGAAAAACAATCTGTATTCAGATCTATACCTCATTATTCTAATGATTGCCCTTGAGCTTTGTTGATGGTGATTGCTAATCGAACATTCCCTGTGTCCCTGTCGTCATTTATATATCCCCCTGTGCCCCCTGGCGTCCCCGTTGTTGTTGTTTCCCTGTGTCCCGGTCGTCATTTGTGTCCCGGTGTCCCAGTCTGTAATTTCTCTTTGAGTGTCGCGGTCGTCATTTACATTCCCGGTGTCCCGGTCGTCATTTTTGTCCCGGTCATCATTTGTGTTCCGGTGTCCCGGTCTGTAATTTCTCTTTGAGTGTCCTGGTCGTCATTTATATTCCCTGTGTCCCGGTCGTCATTTGTGTCCCGGTGCTTTGTTGATTGTGATTGCTAATCGAACATTCCTTGTGTCCCGGTCGCTTTCTCTTTGAGTGTCCCGGTCGTCATTTATATTCCCTATGTCCCGGTGTCCCGGTCGTCATTTGTGTCCCGATGTCCCGGTGTGTAATTTCGTCAATCAACCAACACACAAACATGATGTCACTCGACACACACACACAGAGAGAACTATATATATATATATATATATATATATATATATATATATATATATATATATATATATATATATATATATATATATATATATATATATATATAGATAGATAGATATAAGAGGGTTGACCCCCTTGTCAATACCTCGCCCTTTACACTAAAGCTTGAATTTTGTCCCAATTCTTTAAGAATGACCCCTGAATCACAAAGGCCGTAGAATAAGTAGTTGAAATTACTACAAATACTTTAGCGTACAGAGTGAGGTATTGTGGAGGAGACGGACCCCCTTATATACGTAATAATTTCTGTTCGTTTTAGTTTTTAATGCTGCTCTTAAATTCCAGCTGAAAAAAGTTGTTTTTATTTATTTTCTCATTGTTTTTTTAAATAATGCAAGAAAATCCTGCGCCCCCTTCACGGAAATTCTCTTCCCTCATGATAAAACTTCTACAGTAGGGCTCTCTGATATGCTGAATTTGATGGTGTAATTTTTTTAAGTCAAAATTCTTTGACTTTTAGAGAGTGTTTCCCCCTATTGTCTAAAATAAGACGAACTTTCTCAGGCTCGTAACTTTTGATGGGTAAGACTAATGGATGAAAGTTATATATCTAAAATCAGCATAAAAATGTAATTCTTTTGATGTAACTATTGGTATCAAAATTCAGTTTTTTAGAGTTTTGGTTACTATTGAGCCGGGTCGCTCCTTACTACAGTTGGTTACCTTGAACTGTTTGATTTCGTGGAATAGGTATCTGTTGTTAGATGGCAAAATGAATTGCAGTACAATGGCTATACCAAAACCTTGGGAGAAAGGTTAAATGAAATCCCACCTTTTTTCTAGAGCTTTGCTGCTTCCTTCTACTCAGTAAATGATTGAATATTGAAACTTGACTCTTCAAAATTTGAGGTTAATATTTTTTAACGGGGATTTTTTAACGATAAAACGAGGTTTTTAACAGTATCACGTCGCTTTAGAAAACGACGCCATTTTTGTTTTTTTTCCGTAGAAAATACTTCTTGGCGCCTCTAATGAATGCTAAAATTGTCTAATAACTTATATTGTTTTCTAGAGAAAATAGAGCGTCAATATCTGTTCCAACTGAGGATGAAGAAGAAGAAATTTTTGAATCTGATGACGATGAGCAAGAAGATTCTAAGGATTATTGCAAAGGTGAGTTTTTGTATGACTGCCTGATTTTGAATTTAAAAAGGTATTTTCTGACTCCCGACATCCTACTGAAGGTCACTACTGGCCCTTATGAGAGACAAACCAATTAATTTTTAATTATAGTTTAATGTTCATTATGTGAATCATTGGGCAAAATGACATATAGTAAGGATAGCTGTGTACATTTTTAGAAAAATCATTTTGAAAATTTTGATTGAAATTTTATTTTCTCACCGCTTACAACTCCCCCTCCTTTTAAGTTTTAGGCTAGTCTTGTCGTGAGATAGCAATATGCAAGTTGACCCACTAAATTTTTAAAATGAGAAGCGCCCGATTTGAAGGAACTCACACAGCTAGTTTTCTCTACATTGTACCAAGAGTTAAAAGATGTTGGGGATTTTTGCTTTCTGAATGTGTTGCTTTTTTGTGTGTTTAAATACTAAGAATTTGTTCAAGAGCAATAAAGTTGAAAAAAAAAAATTTAAAAAAAGAAGAAGCTAAACTACCTCTTGCATATAACTGTGTACGAGGTTTTTTGTAAATTAAAGGGTGCATAATTTGAAAGAATTTACTCTGCTAGTTTTTGTTATATTGTACCAATTATGTGGTGAAAAAACATTGAACATTTTTTCTGTTTTAATGTGTTCCTTTTTTGTGTTCAAGTATGATGAATGTGTTTAAGATGATTAAAGTTGTAAAAAGGAGCTTTTACCACCTCCTTCATATATCTGTGTTCTACGTATGTTTATACGTGTAGAACGAAGGTTGCGTGGTTTGAAAGAATGTAAACTGCTTTTTTCATTGTATTATACGAATTAAATGATGAAAAAATGTTAAAAATTTTTGCTTATTAAATTGGTTGCTTTTTTATGTCTTTAAATACGATGAATTTGTTCAGTAGGATTAAAGTTGTAAAAAAGAAGCTTAACTACCTCCTGCATATGACTGCGTTCTATGTGTATATGTCTTTTTCGTAAAGGGTGTTGGATCTTTTAAGGATCTTATTTTTACTTGGGACATACTCGATGCTTCCAAAAAGAACACATCTGTGCTCTTGGACAGACTTTCAAAAACGTGCCAAATTGCAAATTTCTCTCGTACGAGAAAATTATCTAACGCTTGAGATGAAAATAAAAATCTATCTGTCCACTCTAGAATGAGAAGATTTCAGTGGGTGATTCGAAAAAAATGTTGCCCCTTTAAATGTATATGACAATCCTTGTGTTTTGCAAATTGGCATATTGAGCGAGCAAAAAAAAAACTTTATTTTATAATGAATATTTTTGTTGTTGTTGTTGTTGTTGTTGCTACAAAAACAACTTTGTAATTCAGTTTTGCGCTGTTTACGCCTGGCCTGGTAATGCTGCCTTTTGGACTCGAAGGCTGTTGCACTTCATCTACAGAGGGAAATGCTGATCACCTATTCAAAGCAAAGATTTTTTCTTCAAGCTCACTTTTGGAGAGCGAAAAAGCCCTATCAAAATAAAATAATATCGAACGCAATAGCTTTGAATTAGCAAAGGACCATATATCTTCCATATATTCTTTATATTTTTAAAGTTCATCTTATTGAAGGGATGGCTGTAGGAAATTGAGAAAGGAATCATTCGATAAGAAATTCTGAACCCGAATGTCTTTGTTTAAAATTAAGACCCTTTGAAGGGTAAACTGATACTCCTCCGACGCCCAATCTGTCCCTGGGCACCCCTGCATGCTACCATAAATAAATTTCAAAATAGCCATTTGGATCGAAATAGTCTATAAATAGATAAAAGAAAACATTCGTTGGGAGTAGGGGGTAATCAATTAATTTGCTCCAGGGATAAGGACCTCAAATTATGCTATTAGTTCGTATAAAAATAGAGGTTACGTAGAAAATTACTAATTGATGTTTTAAAGTTTTACTTAGCTATGGCATTTTCTACACCTTGGAACGAAGAAAATGTCTGTAAAACTGAAATAATAAAACCGGTTCTTCCAACTGTATTTGTTTCCAGATATTGTTAGTTTTTTCCAGCTTAAAATTTGTTAGCATTAAAATTTTGTTTTGCTACAATGAACAAGAGCTAAGAGCTTTTATGGAACTTGTGATGAGAGATTGGATCCGGCCCGGTTATGTCAATCACGCATCTATCTCGAACGCGCCAAAGCGCTAGAAATCACCCCAACTCCCCAAAAGCGATCGGATCTGGTCTGGTTAAGTCAATCACGTATCTAGAACTTGTGCTTATTCTTTCCATCACGTTTCATCTTGATCTCTCAGCTTTTATGCCTTTCCCAAGATTTCCAGTTTCAAAGATTTCCGGTTTCCAAGATTTCCGTTTTCCTCCTCCACTCCCCAATGTCACCGAATCCGATCAGAATTGAGAAGCATCCGAGACATGACATCTTTCCTTACATCAAGTGTCAGTAAGATCCGATCACCCATTCCCCGATCTCTCCACTCTAAGCGTTTTCCAAGATTCCCGGTTTCCCCCTCCAACTCCCACCAATGTCCCTGGATCCGGTCAAAATTTAAACTAAGAGCTCTGAGACATGAAGTCCTTCTAAATATCAAATTTCATTAAGATCCGACCACCCGTTCGTATGATCAAAATTTCTCATTTTTTCTAATTTTTCCGAATTAACCGTCCTTCCACCCCCTCCCCCCAGAAATCAGAAATTGTTCTGTGCATGAGGGGGATAACCCCTCCTCAATACCTCCCTCTTCACATCAAAAATTTCTTTTGTATTTAAAAAATCTCCTTACTCTAATTAAACGGACTCTTTTCTTTCAGGAGTTCTTCTTAATAATTGGGAAAAAAGTTAAAATATGCGTAAAAAACGAGGCATTGACGAGAGGGGCCCACTGCTCATACACGAGACAATTTGGGTTCGCTTTAACTTTGGATGTTGTTCCTTACTTTTAGTTGAAAAAATTGTTTTTCAAATAATGCCAGAAAATCCGTATTTTCTCTCTATTGAGAATCCTCCCCCCCCAGAAAATTCCTCCTTGGAAAGTCTTTGATTCCCCAAAGTAAGAACCCCTTTCCCCAGACAATTCCATCCCTGGTGAAAATTCCCACCGGGAAACTTCTTCCGGACAATTCCACCTGAAAAATTCTTTTGAGCCAACTTTCGTTTATTAAAGAACTTGTTTTTCTTTTAATCTCTAACCATTTTTCAAATCATGCCGGAAATACTCCCTCCGTGGAAAAAGTTTCCTGGAAATTCTTCCCTCCCAATGTCTCAATGGAAATTTTCTTCTGCGTAAAATATCCCATAGGGTACTACTGAAACTTCATCACGTAATCTCCACAAACTGGCTTGATTCTGTAGTGGCTGAATCGCAGGGTCTGTCCTGACACTTGCATCTGTTGATACAGATTCCAGTAAGGCCGATTCCATGTCTCTTGCTATTTTTCTCTCAATTTGGAGAAGATCGTCAGGGGTAATATGTAATTTCTTGAAACATTAATTGAAGTGTGTGGCAACCTTGACGAGTGTAATCTGATCAAGGCCTATAAGCCTGGAAGGTATTTTATCTAGCCAAGCCTTTCGTTGGCTCTCAGCAACGTTTGATAGTTCTCACTAAACATAGTTTGCAAACAGGCTATGCCAACTTCTGGATACAGCTGTGCATGCTGTGTATCAGCATAGATAGTCAATTTTTTGGACACATTATTCTTCTTCTCGACCATTTACGAAACAATTTTCTCTGTTGGATCTTTTCTGCTGTATGTTCACCGGTAGATACCAAAAGAATCCGAAACAAAATCGTTTTCGATATCGATATTTGCGTTTCGATATCGATATTTTCTTTGATATATCGATATTCAATTCGCCCAACACTATTATGGTAGTCTCTTTTAGTCTCAGGTTTATCTTTATGTTTAATTCTAATCTCTATTCGTTTTTGAATTCGATTTATTGTATATCTATTTCTGCTCGTTTCAGGTTTGTTATCGCCTTTTCATTAGCTTTGAAGTGTTTCTTGAATTGAAATATAGATTCAAAGATAAAAATAATAACGAATGTCCTTATAATAATAACAAATTAAATAAACGTGTTTGGAATTTACAACTTTGATTGAGACTGAAGGTCGCTTAAAACTGATCTTTGGTTGTTTTTATTTTCTTGGTAAAAGTGTGGCACCATGGGTACGAAGTTTTGCGGTTGAATGACCTTTTTAACCATTAAATCAGTCCTCTTGATTGTTAAAGAAAATAATAAATACTTATTGGTATAAAGTATGGTTGAACACGGTTTCTGGAAGACTTGAACATGTCTACTCAAAACGATAATATACACAATTCGTATCCAACTACGTCCTGGATCTGTGGCGGCCTGAAAATAGGGTTTCGGAGGAAAATGTATACTATGCTCTGATTTGTTAAAAGTGTTACCTGGTCCTATGATCTGGCGACATGAAATAAAGTCCGCCCCCTAGTCACTGCTTATCGTTTGCTTCGCTCTCTTCCAATTATATACTAGTGAATCTTTATTTTCTGTAATCTTTGCCTTTTCTGAATTCTCTTTCTGAATTTGGCTGGATTCCAGAGAATATGAGAATTTTCTTTCTTTAAGGTGGATATCATCCTGTGAATATTGGAGACGTTTTTCATTGCCGATATAACGTATTACGCAAACTTGGATGGGGTCACTTCAGTACAGTCTGGCTCTGCTGGGACATGAAGTAAGCCTCTTTTATATTTGTTTTTTTTTTCATTTCAAGGTGAAAAATGAGAAATTTTTTTTCGAGTTTGCCAATTTCTTTTTAAAAATAATCCACTTTTGCCCAAAAATGAGCAAATTTATTGCCCATTTCCTTAAGCTACCTGTTAACTAAAGGTGGATTTTCTGGAATTAACGTATATTGGACATTTTTGGAATCCTAGGAACATAGAAAGTAGTAACCTTAGACAGGTAAAAGACAGGCTGAGATACTGTCCAGGCGCATGTTAAATTAGGATATACTGAATCAAATTTATTCTATTCTTCGAAGACTGGAGCGCAATTTCATTTTATTTTGTAGTCAAGTGTTGGGTGAGGCCTCTTAAACTTTAGGGGGATTTTTTAAACTGCGACTGCATTAGTGACGATATTCCTCCGAAAATAAGTGAAATATCTCTAGTACTGGTTACCACAATCAGTTTTTCCATTTTAGGAATTTCCCCCCTGTAATAGGAATTTTGAAGGTTGTTAGGGAATTTTACAAGTCTTCTGGATTTTTTAAGGAATGTCTAGTTTTTCTAAATCTAGTGATTTTTTTACGATATAGTGCATGGATTCATTATTCAATCGACTAAATCATACAGGAATAATAAAAAAAGAAAGGAAAATAGTGGTCCATAACACCTCCCAATATGTGCCAAATTAGGATTTATGGAAGTATACCGCCTTTGAAACTTCCGATTTCGCACTATATCAGATATAGGCCTCAAGCATTTTCATCAAAAGAATAGGCGAAGCTAGTTAATCCCAAAATTGCAAATACTTTCTATGCTTCCTATTTCACAACATTTGCTCAGGTCAATTTTTTTCTTCATATTAAAGGTTTTTTTTTACTTTCTATAATCTATCAGTCTCAAATTATTTTTTTCTTCTGTTAAAACCTTTGAAAGTAGATTGGTTATGATACACCCTCTACATCTGCAAATAGATCAGAAATAGAGTCATTAAAAAAAAAGAATTAGGTATGCATTAAATACAATTTTCTGAATGAAAAAAGAAATTATTGAAAAAAAAATAGGACTTGGTGCCTTTCATAGTAAAATTCTGAATATAACTTGATAGGTTGAATTGATTATAGTTTGATGTCTGAAGCCGGTAGGGAGGCAGGGGGTGGGGTATCTCCTCTGAGAATTGTTTAGTAGTTTTAGTTTTTGCTTCTAATATCTAATCGACGCTCGAATAATTCACCAAATTCTCTTGTTTGTACTTGAAATGCCTAATAAGCGTGAATAACTTCCTATCCTATAGAGGTTTCAAGGTCTTATCTGCAAAAAATGTTGGATTTTGTATTTCTTGTCAGAAGAAAGATTAGGGATTTGTGTTCTTTTCCCCAGGGATCATCTTGTCGAGCCAATAGTCCTAAAACGTTGGAAGAGGGCAGGTTTGACTTTTTTTTCAGGCAGAATTACTTGTATATTAGGTTGAGTCTCTGTCTTATAGACGAACCTCGACTCACTAACTTCAGGTTATAAACTGCTAGAACTTGTATTTAATGCTACAAAAACTGAGTTTCTTGTCTTTACTACCAGCGGTACACCGCAGGTACTAAATGCGCCATTCGTACGTATCGATTCTAGTTGCAAGCACAGCAACTATGGAGTCTACTTCCCTGAAATATCTTGGGCTCTTTTATGGTCCAGGTAAGTGGAATATTCATATGTGCAAGGTAGAACACACCTTGACGGGTTTCTTTGCCAACTGTGCTAAACCTGCTACAATAAAGTGTAATTGTGGTAAGCGTATGCTTTCGCTCGTTCAGGATTCTGTCGCACATTGACATTTTTGTTGAAGATTCCTGGTGTTGGGAGACATAGTTTTATTTTTTTTAAATATTACCTTTCACACAGGTAGAGTATAATGTGTTTAATGCAAATGTAAGTCGTGTGTTTCAGTTTGTGCCATTTAGCGTTATTCACGAGTAGTATTTAGATTAATTCTATGGTATGTATTGTTTAGAAGTTGATTTTTCCTCCGCGATTTTCTGTTCTTGTCTTTTCTATTTCAGTGTTCTACTTTTTGTGCGTGTTCGGCAGCGGGTAAAGGAAATTCGTCTTGCCTTATCTTATGCTATATTTTGTAATTATAAGCCGGTGAATTTTTTTTTTATCCCTTAATATACTAGGTCGTATCTCAGAAAGTAAATCAGATAGAAATGTTTCGGAGTCAGTGGCTTGTGCAGATATTGGTGTTGTGCAGATATTAGGTTTTGACAGGGGGCAGCTGTATTGCTAGAGACTGGAAAGTTTATTATCTGATTGTTTGAAACAAAAACTTTAGAAGTGATTTTGGATTCAAGTATAGGGTTTCTTTCTTCAGATGTTACAACCGCAACTATCGTCCTCTTGATGCTTGTAACTTCATTTCAATATGAAATTTGAATTTCAATGTTATTTCTACTCTTGTTTTGCCTTCTACTATCCTGATAACATTAATCTTCATTCTTCTTCTATTATCTCTTTTGAATTTTAGCTCAAAACGGTTTGTTGCTCTCAAAGTGGTAAAAAGTGCCTCCCATTATACGGAAACAGCGTTGGATGAAATTAAACTCCTAAAAGCCGTAAGTAATTTTTTGTTCTATTTGACAATGTTGATTTTTTTTAGCATCAGGGGAAACACTGTTGTGCGTCTGCCTCATTATTATATTCTTTAACTGAACAAATAAAAAGCCATTCTCCCCCCTCCCCCTCTGAAAGAAAAATCTCACCAAAAGGTCTTAAATAAACTTATGTTGACTAGATATAAATAAAGAAAGAAACAGAAAAAGGGGAAAATATTAAAACCTAAACTACTGAAAATCACTCTGTATGAATAAATGAAATCTAAAACGAGCAAAAATTATAAAATTTAATAGTAAACAGAAATTACCAAAAATTAAAGAAGGGCTACGGCAAAAATTATAAAATTTAATAGTAAACAGAAATTACCAAAAATTAAAGAAGGGCTACGGCCTCCCCGAAGGTTCTTTACGCTTTATTGAAAGCTAATCATATTGCTTCAAAAATTGCCAATAGATTTTTTAAATTTTTATTTAGTCGGAACATCTTTATTCTAAGGAAGATTTTTTTGTTTATTTTGATAAGTATTCTTTTTCTTAATGTTCTGCTGAAACAAAAATAGTTCAAAGTCAGGTAACATGCTGACGGAATGGCAACTGACGGAATATTTTGTTGCGTTCGAGCTGAGTGACCACTCAACTGCTATTTGTTGTAATTTCTGTTTATTTTGGGTTTAATTCAATAAATCAGGGAATTTTTGTGTGTTTTGATATTCACTTATCATAGCTTTATTTATGCTCGTTCTTAGGTTTAATTTAACTTTGCACATATCGAAAATGCATTACCATTTTTGGGGGGTTTTTGTTTTGTTTACAATTCTCTTTTGTTACAGTAGTCTTCTATTTTCTGCTAGTCAGTAGGCGATTTATAAACCCCAGTCTTAATTATGGCTTTTTCAGGCGAAGTTTTTATACTTGACTTTTGTGTTTTCAGAAAGCGCTAGTTTTCTGTAATCTTAAAAGCATAGGGAATATAATATTTATATATATATATATATATATATATATATATATATATATATATATATATATATATATATATATATATATATATATATATATATATATATATATATATATACTAGCTGTTGGGGTGGCGCTTCGCGCCACCCCAACACCTAGTTGGTGGGGGCGCTTCGCGCCCCCCCCAAGCCCCCCCGCGCGCGTAAGTCGTTACGCGCCATAATAGTTACGCGCCATTGTAGTTGTGTCCCTATGTCCCACCTGTGAATATTTTGTTTTTCTCCTTTATTTTTTTTCTTTTTTTTCTTTTTTAGCTTATTTAGATTTTTAGATTTTTTAGTTTTTTTATTAGTTTTTAGTTTTTTTTCTTTTTAGTTTTTTTGTCCCGGTCGTCATTTATATCCCCCTGTTTCCCCCGGTGTCCCCGTTGTAGTTGTGTCCCTGTGTCCCGGTCGTCATTTATATTCCCTGTGTCCCGGTCGTCATTTGTATCCCGGTGTACCGGTCTGTATATACATTCGTTTTTTAGTTTTGTTTTTCTCCTTTATTTTTTTCCTTTTTTTTTCTTTTTTAGTTTATTTAGATTTTTAGATTTTTTAGTTTTTTTATTAGTTTTTAGTTTTTTTTTCTTTTTAGTTTTTTTGTAGTTTTTACCTTCTTTTTAGTTTTGTTAATTTTTTTTTTTACTTATGTCCTGGTCGTCATTTATACTCCCTGTGTCCCGGTGCTTTGTTGATTGCTAATCGAACATTCCTTTTGTCCTGGTCGCTTTCTCTTTGAGTGTCGTCATTTATTTTTTTCTTTTTTAGTTCTTTTAGTTTTTACCTTTTTTAGTTTTTTTTAGTTTTTTAGATGAAATTTTTTTTTAGTTTTTTCCTTTTTTTCTTTTTAGTTTTTTATTGGTTTTTACCTTTATGTTCCTGGTCGTCATTTATACTCCCTGTGTCCCGGTGCTTTGTTGATTGCTAATCGAACATTCCTTTTGTCCTGGTCGCTTTCTCTTTGAGTTTCGTCATTTATTTTTTTCTTTTTTAGTTCTTTTAGTTTTTACCTTTTTTAGTTTTTTTTAGTTTTTTAGATGAAAATTTTTTTTAGTTTTTTCCTTTTTTTCTTTTTAGTTTTTTATTGGTTTTTACCTTTATTTTAGCTTATTTTTCAGTTTTTTCCTTTTTTTTTATTTTTTTTTATTTTTTATTTTTTTTAGTTTTTTACCTTTTTTTAGTTTTTTTAGTTTTTTTAGTTTTTTAGCTTTTTTACTTTTTTTATTAGTTTTTAGTTTTTTTTTGTAGTTTTTGCCTTTTTTTAGTTTTTTCAGTTTTTTTTTTAGTTTTTTATTGGTTTTTACCTTTATTTTAGCTTATTTTTCAGTTTTTTCCTTTTTTTTTAGTTTTTAGTTTTTTTAGTTTTTTACCTTTTTTTAGTTTTTTTAGTTTTTTTAGTTTTTTAGCTTTTTTATTTTTTTTATTAGTTTTTAGTTTTTTTTCAGTTTCGGGACCCATCTCTGGGTCCCGTATTACCACGCTAAGGTCAAACCCACTGCGCCAACACAGGTAGTTATATAACTGAGCTACTTCGGCTTGAATACATTCGTTTTTGAATTGGTATGTGATGAAATAATTCAGACGTCATATGCGGACAGTGACGTCACTCGACAGACACACAGACAACTTATTTTTATATATATAGATAGATACGTCAGTTGACAAACATGACGTCAGTCGACACACAAACATGACGTCAGTAGACAGACACACAGACCACAGACAAACAACTATATATATATATATATATATATATATATATATATATATATATATATATATATATATATATATATATATATATATATATATATATATATATATATATATATATATATATATATATATATATATATATATATATATATATATATATATATATATATATATATATATATATATATATATATATATATATATATATATATATATATATATATATATATATATATATATATATATATATATATATATATATATATATATATATATATATATATATATATATATATATATATATATATATAACGTATACTTCCCTCAGGAAAACTTTGTTTTTAAATTAATCATATTATTAATGTTGTACCCATTGTAGTTTGTGTTCTTTTCATTTTATTTGCTCAATTATAGTAATTTCTGTTGATTTCGGATTATTGGATGACTATTTCTGCTCGTTTTGTATTTTGCTGTAGCTTTTAGTTTGTATTTCAAAAACTTAATTTTTTGGAAACTGTTTTTTTGTTAATTCTTACTTTTAAAATTACAACTTCTCTGAAAAAAAAAATTGAAAAAGTATTAAAAATCCTTTTAACCATCCCATCAGCCTCTGATTTGATCTCAAATGGCAGATTGGCTGCGCTTTAGGATTTCGCATCTGCACTACTGCCTCAAGTGGGAGCTAGATTACTAAATTTAATCGAATTAGGATTTTACTATTTCCGATGTAATTTGCATATTTGGTCTGAATTGAGTTTCAATATTTATGTTTACATTTTCAACGTGAATCAAATATTGTGAATAACATTAAAAAAAACTTAATTCTTCCTTTGTCTGCCTCTTTATCTTTCTTTCTTTCGCTCTGAATCTGTGTGCTAAGTTAAGCATCTTATTTATGTAGTATATGGTCTCCCACTATTTGTATAGACTTCCACCTTTTCGGAGTTTTTGAATGAGTAATGACTTGTTACCATAAGTAGACGTAGTATATCTACGTGCTGGTAAGTAAGACTTCAGTCAGGAATGGATCACAATTGTACTTATTTCAGTCTATTTACTAACTGTGGAGGATTTGATCAAAAATTTGTGATTTGTCGACTTAAGTCCGGTGCGGGATTGTTCCCACCTGAACAACAAAACAAAATCTACAACTCTTGAATAAAGTCAACATAGTGAAGCTGCATTTTTATTTTTCGGTCCAAATAATTGAGCTGATTTTCAACATTACAATAAATTGAAAACGATATATTTAAAAAGTAAATATATAAACAGTAACCATGCTTTGCATGTTGAAATTTGCTATTCTACCAAACACTGGATTTTTTCAAGTTGGCTTACCGGATTTTTTAAGTTTTTTTCTTATTATAACCGGTTATTCATTTAATCTTTTTTCCACTGAAAAACAAAACAAAATCTTCAACTCCTGAATAAAGTCAACATAATCAATAATAAATCAATCAATGATTTATCAATCAATGTTTTCTCAATAAATCAAGTTTTTGCATAGAAACATTGATTTTTGTGACATTAATAAACAGTTTATACACCACGTTTTATCCACGTCTAGTGTCATGTATTTTCATCTTTTTGACATGCTGAAAAGCTTAGCAATCAAAAGCCGCTTTTTTCTTGTTGCACAACTCTTTATCTGATTTTTTTTTTAAATGTAAACTTGATTCTTGGACTTGACATGAAAGGTCATTTGTAACTAAATTTATGGCATTGAACTTTGTAGTGTTTTTCCTTGGCATTTTTAATTAATTCAAATTGGAATCTTTTTCTTCCCTCGTTGTAGTCTTATGTTTTCGTGCAAAACTAAAGAGGGTATCTCATACCTTGTTCGAAAGTGAGTTAAAAAGTAATTCTTCTTTCGACAATTTGGGCAAATAATGTTTTATTAGCTCTTTCACAAAAAATACACTATAGTTAATGCATTGCAAACCGAAATGATACCATATTCAGTCATCAATTTTGATTGTTTAAGATTATTTTAATTTTATTACTCAAACCGAAACGGTTCTCTAGTAAAGCTTAAGTGCTTTTGCTTAGCTTTGCTAAGAGCTTAAACATCAGGTTAGATTTGAAACATTTGGAATACGCTTTTTTATATTAGGCACTATTGGCTTAATATGGTTTCAAAATTTATGTTCTTAAGGATTTCAATCCCTCGTTTCTATGCTGCTTCTCCCGTGGACAATTCCAACTCCGCAAAATTCTCCCCAAGAGAATCCCCCTCCGTGGACAATCCTCCTCTCTAGAGACAATTAACCCCTGCAAAATTTCCCCCACTTGTAAAATTTAGCAGCCAAAGCAAGCTTTTCGTATTTCACATTCACCCCTTACCTCTGGAAAAATTAGGGACGTTCCTAAATTCTGGTTTGACTGTATATACTGATGAAATTAGATCTTCTCAAAGCCGGTACTACCGTATCCCATGTCCAGTGCCTTCTCAATGGAGGGTGTGAGCACCCTTAAAGCCTACGCTACCATCTTTCTCTGTGACACATAAATTTTAAAACTATAGATATTTATTTGGTCCTGTTCTTGGTTCTTTACAAATTGACTTATTAGTGTATTGTAGACAGCCTGCATGTGGCCTTTAAACAATGGAAAAGAAATGTAATTGAATAATTCTCGTTTAAGGCTAAACTACTCCTCTTTTTTGCGATTTGTAGGTCAGAAGAAGACCCCAAACGACATGAGACTGTTCAGCTACTGGATGATTTAATATTTAGAGAAAATTGATTCTTATTCTACATATAAATTGTATGTGGAACAAAGTATTTGGAATAAACAGTACTTATTCCATATAAAAAATGGCATCTGAAGTACATTTTGAAAAGTTCATGTGGAATAAATAGTATTTATTCCATATAAAAACGTCGAATAAATGGAATAACGGTACCAAAATCAGCAAGCTAAACTATTCTCCTTTCTTTTGTGACTGGTAGGTCAGAAGTAGTGATGAAGCAGATCCCAAACGAGAAAAGACTGTTCAACTACTAGATGATTTCAAAATCTGTGGAATAAATGGCACTCATGTCTGTATGGTATTCGAAGTTCTAGGTCATAATCTGCTCAAGCTAATCATTCGAAGCAATTATCAGGGTATTCCATTGCAGAATGTTAAAACTATCACGAAACAGGTAAGAAGGTCAATTTTTTGTCTTAAGTTTTGTTACTCCATAACAATCAGGATAATTTTGTTTTTGGTTAAAGGATATATTTATTAGAAAATATTTACAAGATAGTGTCCTTCAACTACAGGGTGAAGTCCGCGATGACATGCTATATGACACGTGAAAAACGATATTAACTTACAATCAATAATGCAGAAAAACGTAAATAAGTGAAGGAGGAAAAAATCCCTAGCTGAAAAAAATGCAAAAAAGGAGAAAATTACCGAATTTTTACCGTGGTTTCGAATGCAAAAAAAGATTGTCAGCTTTACGAGCAGTACCTTGGATTGTACTCCAAACGGTCGGGGCAAAACATCTAATAATTGATTATACATATTTAATCGTTTTCCTATTTTTTTCGTCATACCATTTTTTTTTATCAAATTTACTAAGGTAATAAAGCTATATTACTTCCCGTTTTCCTTATTGTACGCATTTCTGTATTATTTTGATTGATTCAGATAAAAACCGGAAGGATTTCTAAGGCAAGCTTTATACAAATTGTCTCTATGACGTGTTGAAGTTAAAGTACATTTTGCAGTCTTTAGTTTACGAGGAAAATTATGGTTATTATTTTTAGTATTTTTTGGAGGTATGTCTTATTCAGTATCTCTATAAAAGCTGTAGTCAAAAGATCATATGCAGATGCTGGGTTATCATCTTTCAAATATGTCTAAAATCTGGCTCACTAAATTTTCTGACAAAATTCTACCATTTTTTTTTCATTTGCATCGTTTAAAGTATTTTCCTATCCTTAACCTGACCTTCGGAAGACAGGATAAATGGTCGCACCCATCGATCAAAACAGCTTTCCCAGACACGCGATAACTATTTCACTGTCAACTATCGCAGCGTCATTAGGGTTTTATACAGGTCTGTTCTGCGGATAGTTATAGTGGCTAATGGACTGTAAAAAAAAAAAAAAATAATAATAATTCTTAAAGAATATTGTAATCTTTAAATGAAGTCTTATGTGTTTTCCTGTTTAAGTTTTCCAGCATTTTCTTACGTTCCTCCAAAAATCATCACAAAATGATGAGGTTATATATTTCTGTCATTTTGGTTTTCAGTTTCAATAATGAAGTCTCTAGCTTTCTTCAAGGCCATAGTGCCAAGTCTTCTGGTTAGCAAATAAACCATATCTTTTCTAACCAACAATACAAGGCTATTCGATCTTTGTACCGTAGTTCTTTACGTTCTGAGACACATTTCTAGGAAACAGCACAAACAACAATGCGTTTTGTTTTAGTGCATCCGTTTTCTTTTACTGAATCACCAATTTGATTGTCTCTCATTATTAAAACTATACGAATAAAAAGGAACTGTGACGCCAGGGGGACGCGGAGAATGGACTTGGTTAGGTTTGACCCGAAGAGACACTGGATAGGCAAGTGTCTTAGATTGATTGTGGCGATCACGAAGGCGCTACGTGCCATTGTCTGGTTAATAGCTAGGTAATAAAAAAGCTTAGTTAAAAAAAATGAGCACTGCGTTCTCAGAGATACGGTAGAAAATAGTGTGGTAGTTAACTTCTCTTTCCTGGAGTTTTAGCCCGAGTAGGTTTTGAGATTTCCATCGTCTAGGGGTGTTCTAAACAATTAAATAAAGATGTATAACTTCTGATATGAACGAACAAAAATAGACTACATATAGCATATGTTATTGCGTGCTCCTCGCGTTTTTTCTTCTATGCCATCAACAAGGTTCCTTAATGTATTTGAAGTGAACACAACCGATTGTCTTGGGCTGGTTCCGTATTACCATTGATTGCATCCATTATTTTTAGATGCTTGATCGATAATTACTTTCTCGTATATCGCGCTGTTTTTCTGTATTATCAGATTTCTA
This sequence comes from Artemia franciscana, assembly GCF_032884065.1. Classification (NCBI taxonomy): domain Eukaryota; kingdom Metazoa; phylum Arthropoda; class Branchiopoda; order Anostraca; family Artemiidae; genus Artemia; species Artemia franciscana. The sequence goes on along the minus strand of NC_088866.1, from coordinate 61,442,027 downwards.
ATCAGGTAATGAATCTATGATTGTATCATTTCCAAACAGTTCGCGGTAACACATAGTAAGTAAGGAGCAACTCTGCTCAATAGTAACCGTAACTCTAAAAAACTGAATTTTGATATCAATATACATCAAAAGAATTGGCTTATTATGTTGGTTCCAAATATATAAGATAAATTAAATTTATAGTTGTCCATCAAAAGCTAAGAGCCTGAGAAAATTTACCTGATTTTCAAAAAAGGGAGAAACACCCCCGAAAATTCAATCCCTCACAAACACGTTTCTGTTGATCATATTCACGGGTAGCCTAATTTCCTTTTTTTTAAAAGTGCTATTATCTCACAAACGGAGTTTGTTTTTGGTTTGTTTTTGCTAGTAGGTGCAGTTGCCTTTGCATGATTTGCTTAGATGGCGTTTGAAAACGTGGTTTTGCATCACATTGCGATTCATTTTTCATGGAAACCATGTCTATTGGAGGGCATTGTAGACTCTTCCTTATAACAGTTTAGAAACAGACAAACAGGCCTAATTACAATTAACATTCGTATATTGTAGAATTACTTACATATATTACTTATACATATGTATAGCAGGCTTAAAAATTGTATATCAACGTGACAGATTGCAGCGGGGGAGGGACTGTCAAAGCTTTACATATATAATTTTGTTTTGTGAAATATAAAAATCCAAGAGAAATGCTCAAGTACCCAGCCTCTGAAAGGCTGATGGAAGGGGTCCAGGATTTTTAAAGGGGCTTGCCAGGTCATTCTCAGGGGACCAGATCCCCCCTCCGCCCCTCTGTAAATTTACGATTATCATGCTGTAATCTAGATAGTAGAGATACAAAGTGTATATACTTAAAAAGTTTTTTATTTTGGTTTTCCATATAAGCTTCAATTTCTTATTGATTTCAACAGTGCCCTTCAAAGAAAGAGAAAACCCTATCTAGCTATAATTCTATTTTCATTTTTTGTTTCCAACTATTGGAAACAAAGGCCGCCCATACAATCTTTCTCGTTTATTTAATTTTGATATCTCTGATGGGGAAACATTAATTTAGACTTTTAGATGAATAATATTATGTATTTCGGTAGATTGATAGCTCCATGGAAACAATGATTGCTTCTAATTTGGTGATGGAAAATTATTGAAATTTGGTTTGTCTAGCTGTGATATAGCCGACTGCTAAAAAGTCACAAATCTTTTTACTTTTGATCAAAGGCTCGTAAACACGGACGTTTTTGTGTTGTCGGGAACGAAGTTTGTGCACGGCAACGATGGGAATTAAGATAGGGACACGTTCAAAGCAGGCAAATTATGTGAAACTACATAAAAAATTGTGACATTTCCATGGGTCGATTCTGAAAACCTTTGTGGGCGCTTTTCAGAGAGGATGGCTTCCGCTTCTTGAGACTATATTTCCATAATCTCTAGTCTCTTGATTTTTGTCATGGCTTTGATTTAGCCCATTAATGTAAACATAAATCAAATTTACTTTCATGTATATTCCTAAAGATTATTTTAAAAAGTAGGAAAAGCTGTTTAAAAAAATCTGTCTTCGAAATTTGCTCATTAAGAAAGAGGAGAGACATCTAATTAAAAGCAGATGATTTTTGCAACCGATCATTCGTTGATATACCATATACTTACCAATATACGTGAGGGGTTAAAAGGGATGATATCCAGTGCATGTGGCGAATTAAAAGCAGAGCTAACCTACACAAATGGCTAACTATCCTTTAAAATCGACAGAAGAAATGCCCGAAAAATCAGAATCTTAGACGTAATTAGTCGCTAGTCACTAAAATATCCAAGATTACCGTACGGCTCAGAAAAAATTTTTAAAGTGAAGGAAAGTGGTGAAGAACCTTAACGGAAAAATTTAAATAGGAAAATCTATACCGTCTTTAGACACATGCGTCATTTACTTTTCTAAGAGTTAATTTCAAGCATATTTGCAATTCATTTTCCCCCTAGAATCAACTGCCATCCAACACTTCTTGTATGTGTCTTAAAGTTCCTCTGTTTATATTATTAATTTTTTTTAAACTGCTTAGGTAGAATGGGACTTAGGAAGGTCATTTTTATTAAGGGAAGGAGTGGTGTCAATGAAGGGACATGTGGCCCCTCCCCTGGATTTTTAAAAATACCCTCTTTAGGTATTTTTGCTGAAGAAAATATTTGGTGCTTTTTTTTTATTTAAAACGGTTAAAAAAGGAAAAATTCCTACAGAGATTTTGAAAAATATAATCTCTCCCCTATAAATCTTGAATTGACGCCACTTGAAGGAGGAGTAGACACGTCTCATCGAAAGCAGATGATGTTTTACAACCGACCGTTCACTAGTACGTCATTCCGCCATATAACTTCTCAGCGCATTCCTCCTCTCCATCCCTTCTAGAAAATATTCTACTGCAAAAAGGCCGTATTTTTTTTTCCACAATCCGTTTTCCCCCCAGAATCAGTTCTGAAGAATCATCCAAGACTATTTTCCGTGTCTTAAAGCTCCTCTGTTTAAATTATTTTAAGGAGTTTGAAAAGTAGCATGAAGTAGTGTCAATGGGGGGGGATATGTGCCCCCTAGGTTTTAAAAATACCTTCTTTGGATATTTTAATCGAAGAAGGTCCATATTTGGTGTTTTTTTTTATTGAAAAAAAGTTTAAAAAAACGACGGATTCCCTCATAGATTTTGAAAAATATAATCTCCCCATCCCCCTAAAGTTCGTGAATTGATGTCACTGGAAGGAGGAGTAGACACGTTCCATCAAAAGCAGAGGATTTTTTCCAGCCGGTGGTTTGCTTGTACGTCATGTCGCTATATAACTCCACAGCACATTCCTTCCCTCTATCCTTTCGAGAAACTATTCTATCGCAAAAAGACTATATTTTTCCCCCAATTTTCATCTAGACATGGAGATAAGACCTGTCGTAAACAGAACCCGTTCCTGTCATTGGTTTCAATGAAATCCAGCATTATGAAATCTAGGAGGATGAGCTTTGTTTAATTTTTTTTTTAGCTCTTTTTATTTCTTAAAACTGACTTGATTTAAAGATAATCTCGAATAGTCTGTCAAAGCCAGCCGATGTTGTGTTGCCTTTTATTATCCAACTCATTTTCTATATTTTTATACGTGCTTAGTCTAAATGTAGTCTTTCAAAAACAATTGAAGCTTGGCAAAATAAGAAAAACTGTTGACAAATATGGAGAAAGCATACAATCCGTATGAGAGGGGGTGAAGGAGGGCGCCCGTGGTTTATGTTAAAATGCCTGCACAAAATTTTTTCTGAATCATATCGAAATTCTAATGATAATGGAAAAACATGTCAATAAATCTGTTAGCAGAATTTCGTGGACTGCATTGCTTTTCTGTAAAAAAAAAAAAAAAAAAAAAAAAAAGGATAAAACGCAGGCATTTAACTTTTTTTAAGTTTTAACTTAAAAAAAGTTCTTTTTTAGAACTTCTTTTTCTTCTTTCCTCTTTCTTTTTCCTCTTTTTAACCCTTTTTATCATAGTCTTTATAAAAAATCGTTTCTCTTCTTTTTCATTTGTTTTGAAATCTATTACTAGGATTCATCTATGTTGCTATAGTCGTAGTTACGCAATTAGGAAGACAGGAGTGACCCCCCTCCCTTGTTAAAACTCATTTGAAAAACTCATCTCCCCTGCAAAAACAGAAAATCACTTGTTGCTTAAAGAGAATTTGGGTTGTTTGTACAATATGATACTAGGCCATGGGAACAAGTTTATAAATGTGCAACAACCTGGGGGGGGGGGTTCGGAATGCAAGAAAAAAGCATTTTCAATCCACTCTATTCCAATTATGTAAGGACTAATCCTATTGACCATGGTTACGAGGGCTTTCCACCTGGTTTGGGAAATGGCTGGAAAAGGCTCTTAGCAACCTGTGATGGGTATGTCATGGTGGCGTTTTTTTTTCCTAAAGAAGAATTGTAATCAGTCGGTAACTGAGGAAAAGCTGGTATAAAACTAGAATAATTTTCCAGGTTGTTTAACTTTTTACTGTAATTATGAGTACCTGTCACTGTTTCCCAAAAAAAAACTTGTAAATCTTTATTCTTCTGTCATGCAAAATTAACAGAATACTAGATATGACCAGATACTTACTTTAAGCACGACGATACAATGCAGAAGAATTGGGGTTGTAAATAACCCTGTAGGTTTCTTTGGATTGTTTATAGAAAGAATTGTGTACAATTCCTTAAATCGCTTATATTTTATACAACATTTCAGCAGCAATCCTGTCTAAAGGGATATGGCATCATGTTATAAGATTCAGAGGGATGTAAGCCTAGAGAAGGCCAAAACATGCATAATTGTACAAGTTCACAAGGAGTATTTTATAATAGGTTTTTAAGAATTTTTTTTTTTAAATTTACCTGCAATTGTTTCCTGCAACGTTTCTTTAGGTAATGAATTTCACCAATTCTCCATTTGTTCGTGGATGGACAGTTGTCTGTGGAGTCTGTTGACATTCTATTTAGTAGTGTGGAAGAAATATGCTTAAAACAGAGACCCTCTAGTTTATTATTTGCAGAATGTTTACAATTTTTTTCGGCTTTATAAGAAATCAAACAGTTCGTGGTAGCGAACTGTAAGGAACGACCCGGCTCAATAGTAACCGAAACTCTAAAAAATGGAATGTTGATGCAAATAGTTACATCAAAAGAATCGCATTATAATACTGATTTTAAATAAAAAAGTTTAATCAAGTTTAGTATTATCCATCAATAGTTACGACCCTGAGAAAATTTGCCTAATTTTACAAAATAGAGGGAAATACACCCTAAAAATCATATATTCTTAGCGAAAATCACACCATCAGATTCAGCGTATCATATAAGAAATTAAATACGTTCATAACGTTCAGAAATTAAATAAAAAAGGTTTTTTTAACTGCAAGTAAGGAGCGACATTAAAACTTAAAATAAACATAAATTATTCCGTATATGAAAGGGGTTGTCCCTCCGTCAACGCCTCGCTCTTTACGCTAAAGTTTTTTTTTTATTGTTTTAGAAAGAAGTGTTGTGACAAAGAGTCAAACTTTAGCGTAAAGTATGGGGCGTTGAGGAGGGGACAACCCCTTTCATATACGGAATAATTTCTGTTCGTTTTAAGTTTTAATGCCACTCCTTGCTTGCAGTTGAAAAAACTTTTTTTTAATTTAATTTTGATAAAACAAGCAATCATTACTCGAATAATGGTAGACAGTTTAGTGTTGTTGTTTCGTCAAAATACTTCTATTTGCTAGGCATACTGACTCCATTGTCATTTTTTAAAACTTGCTGCACGCAATACCTCGCGCTAACTTTTTTAATTGTTTATTGTTCTAGTTCTAATTTAAGAAATGCAGATTAATCTGTTTTCAGGTTCAAAAACAAAATATAAAACAAAATTGAGTATATAAGGAAACCAGTACTATTTCTCATAAGCTACGGTGGGATTTCATAAATTAAATTATTAATTATTTTTTTTAAGTCGAGCTGCAACTAATTTTTGTTTGTATCACTGAAGTCCAATTCACATTCTTGCTTAACTAGACATCAGTTTCTTGGCATCATCACCGTATACCATTTATAATTTGCTTCATTTTTCACAAACAGCCCTGATCCGTCGGAAATTATTATTTCTAGAAATTAGTGTCTTGCTAAGCCCAAGTGTGAACGGGGCTAAATGACCGTAATCATAAACCTTAAAAAATATGAACTGTCTTTCGAAATACTACCCACTTCTGGATGAAAAATATCTAGTTGTCAAGAAATATTGCGTTATGTTGCAACTTCTATATTGCAAAATAATTTTAGGATTTCGAAACTTCTGCCGTTAATTTTGCAAAGTTTGTGCAATAATAATAGTAATATAATCCAATTGCTTCCCCTCTAATTGATCTGCTTTCATCCGCTGTATTCGTGTCCATTCAGAACACAATTTAATTCATATAAATTTACTGAAATTAATAAGTCACATGTATGCGTCACACAATTAAGAACTAGGTATGGAAGGGAGCCTTTTTTTCAACAGAATTAATGGCAAAAAGATGCGTCTTCAGCCCAAATATACACATTAAAAAATCGACTCTTTTTCATTCAAATCACCTTGAGAGGATGCCCCAAAGAACTTTTTCAGGGGCAATAGTTTTTATCACTTTTGCACAGTTTGATTTTTTTTTTTATGGTTTGAGCTTGCTGTGTTTGAAATATTATTTTCATTTTCCTAGATATATCGTTCCGATTACAATATTTTGTTGTTTTCATGCAAGGACTTATCAGGGGTGGGGGGAAGGGGCACGGGATTCGACCCCCCCCCCCCCCAAATTTTTGTTCGACTCGAAAAAAAAGTGACGAGAGAGTCTATAAACAGATTTTTAGTGTGCTTTTAAAGTTTTTTGTCCTTTCCCCCCCCCCCGCCGAACAAAAGTCCTGGATGTGCCCTTGTTGTTTTTCACGCCTAAAGGTTGTATCTAACATTTTCGAACTTATGACATTACTGCCAAAAAGGTCCTGAGTTTTTGTCAAAGAGAGGATTAGTGTAGCAATATATGTTAAATCGCACTTTGGTCGTCCTAATATAACTTGTCTTACAGATATTCCCTTTCGAATAACTTGGCAAACGATTTTCAGCAATTATCTCGGTAGTGTTTAAGTGTCAGATATGCGCTTTTGGTTTGACAGTGACGATTTGTATTATATTAAAAAAAAAAAAAAAAAAATATCGAATTTTACATGATGAATGGAAGCTTCTATAATATCCTAAGTTATATGGTTCAAAACTAAAGCATGCATATTCCCTTTGTCTCAAAGGCTTCACAGCGGAAAACCTGATTATGTAATGTTTGTTGAAGTTGTATTGATTATTATATACTTATTGTTTAAGCTTTGATGAAACAGCCATTTTAAAAGAAAGGCTTTCACAAGGCTTCTTTCCAGCTTTAAACTTTAATGGTGGCGCTTATTTACTCCCAGTAAATTTTTGTTAACTTGTTACATGTTTCCAGTTTTGAAGAGCACGTTTAAACTTAAAGGAAAAGCTGTTTAGCTTATTTTTGTTGATGTTAATGGTATCTAAAAGATCTTAGGTGCTGGGGATTGGGAGTTCAAGCAAAACTTGCCTCTATGTCTCCTGTTAAGATACATTTTGCCTTTAATGTGGAATTAGAAACAATGCCAAAGTAGGAACCAAGTATAAAAAATATACGCGGAAAACTGCTCTTTACGGATCTTTGTATCCACAAATATCTACTTTGATCACAAATATAACGGGCCTGAACAATTTCTTATTGCTATGCACCATCTGTAAAACGTTTGGTGTACGGATACGAAGACACATCTTAACGAAAAAGTAAAACAAGACATAATAGTTCATGTGGCATTTGCTTCTAGGGTCAAACAGATAGACTGATAATAACAATATGTAAACCCCCTTCCTCATCTGTCACAGAAGTAGAAACAGTACCTGATTCCAAGCAGACATAACAAGGGCATCGTGTGTTACTTCTGACTAAGTTTAGTTGATATCAGACAGCCGCCTTTCGTATCACAAGAAAATCAATCCTGACTCGTAATTTAGGATTTGCCCTGCCCCCAAAAAGGGTCAATTTGCTTAAAACCCGGAAATGTATCAAGTTTTTCTGAGAAACCCTGGGTTTCTCAAAATTTCTAGGAGATATACCACAAGTAGGACAGTAGCCTTTATTTTCCACCGTTCTGGTAGATAGTGTAATGTCAAGGCTCTGGGAATATCCGTCCTCTTCCAGATATTCTGATGGCGAAAATTTTGTGACTCTTTCCTCTCTAAAGAGGATGGATTGGGCTCAGAACCCAAGATGGTACAATATGGAAATAAGGTGCTATTTTCCACCAGCTTTAGCTAAATTTTAACAGTCCGTTGGCAGATATAGTTACAGAAATTTACTCACGTCACCACCTCCCTACAGATTTGAGATCGATTTGAACCCGGAAATAGCATAAATAGCACACATGCTCTAAGCTGTCCGCTAGCGTGATTGATCCAAGAATCTGTTCTGACCAATGTCGTGATGACACGAATTTAGGAACCAATTTCCTGATATTGGTAGGATCGGTAGAAACTTCAAGACGAATTAGATCATTCACTGTTACTTCTTCTCTAGAGAGGGATAAAAACAGACAACTCTCTCCAATAGGTGTCCTAATGACTTGAACCTTGTACTTTACTGCTTAATTAAAGTAGCACACCAGCTCTTAATTCTCAGCAAGTTTTATTGAAATCTAACAGCCTGTTCCGGTCAATATTGTGGTGACAAGGATTTAGGGATCCACTCTCTTGTATAGATAAGATTAGCTATCGAAAAAGGCGCTGTTAGAACATTTGCTTTTACTCCCCTCTTCTTGGTTTGGACAAAATTGGAGAACTCGCTCTGATAGATGGTTCATTGACGAGACTTTAAGCTTCCCTTCCCCTAAGCCAGGTTAAACCATGTGCGGGCCCCATAAAGACACAATTAGGACACTTACTTATACTTGCTGCTATGCTCCTTTTCTCATATATATATATGCTAGTAATAAGTATTTAAGAGACATCTCCCCCGCAGAATGGCTAAGGACTCCCAATAGGTACAACAATAACACCTACTCATACTTCCGACCAGGTCTGGCTGAGTATCGGCAACTCCTTCTGCTAGATAACGTTATAACAAAATGATAAAGAATACACTATTCCACTCCTCCCCCAATTTAGAAGTCATGGTGTAATTTTTTTTTGTGTTAAGAATTTCAAGAAGTCAGTGGGGCTTATCTTGGAGTAGAAAATCTATATTTCACTTAGAAATGACCCAAAATCACTACCCAAATAATGTATGACTATCTTAAGGCTGTGATTAAGTGAACTGATAGAACTCGAAAATCCCATGTTAGAATTGAAAATTTATATTTAAAAAGTACTCAAGTATTCATTGGCGGAAGATACCGCTTTTAATATCAGGCTGTAGCTTCTTGAAGATGCTACAAAATGTTTGCTAGGATTTTGCTCTATTTCCTCTAATTGCTTAGAAATCTTAGAAAATGTCTAGGTCTTTTTCACAAGTGCACTCTAGGAAGGATATTGCTTTTATAACAAAATCGGTACTATGATGAGCGGAAGGCAATAACCTGTAAGATAGTTGGAACCATTTTTCGATGTATTTTCCTGTTTTCGAATAGTCCCATAGAATATTTTCAGCTACCTGAAATTTTTACAAGTTTTTTGCCAGAAAGAACCGTTTCAGATCGCCCTAGAGACCAGAATGACAAGCTGGTATAATTAACCTGCTATTTCCAGCAATGAATAAGTGCTATTTGAAGGGTTTTTGACAGTGGACGGTCTCTAGAGAATTGAGAGACAGAAGGCTACCCTAACTTCAATTTTGAACCTCGATGTTTTCAAGTTAACTTAATCACAGCCTTAAGCAGATGAAGTAGAAATTTTTATTGAACTACTTGTCGCAAATATATATTAAATAAAAAAAACAACAAGTTTTTTTTAACTGAAAGTAAGGAGCGACATGAAAACTTAAAACGAACAGAAATTACCCCGTATATGAAAGTGGCTGTTCCCTCTTCTACGCCTTGCTCTTTGCGCTAAAGTTTGAATCTTTCTCTCAACTCTACTTTTTAAAACAGTAAAAACTTCAGCGTAAAGAGCAGGGCATTGAAGAGGGAACAGCCCTTTTCATATACAGGGTAATTTCTGTTCGTTTTAATGTTGCTCCTTACTTTCAGTTAAAGAAAACGTTTTTTTTTAAATTTAATTTCTGAACGTTTTTTAGTTAATCCATGTTTTGATTTCGGCTCTTTGCAGATGAATAATTAAAGTGAAATTTGCATATTTATTTATTTGGCTAAATGGCTTTCCCATAGTTTTGACCGAATGATTTTGAGAAAAAAGGAGGGAGGAGGAAGCCCAGTTGCCCTCCAATTTTTTAGATATTTAAAAAGGTAACTAGAACTTTTAGTTTCTTACGAACGTTTTCATTAGTAAAAGATATACGTAACTTACGAATTAGCTTACGTAACAAACTTCTATATTTGTATGTTTCTATTACGTATATGAGAGGGTTTGCCCACTCGTCTATACCTCGCTCTTTATGCTAAAGCTTAAATTTTGTCCCCTGAATCACAAAGGCTGTAGAATAAATAGTTGAAATTAGCGTAAAGAGTGAGGTATTAGGAGGAGGTATTTTCTGTTCGTTTTAAGTTTTAATGCTACTCCTTGCTTTCAGTTGAAAAAACTTTTTTATATTTATTTTTTCATTGTTTTTTAAATAATACTAGAAAATGCTGCCCCCACCCCTTCATGGAAATCTTCTACCCCCGTGATAAATTCCTCCATGGAAAGTTTCCCCCCCATAACCCCCTCTTCTCAACCCCTCCTCCCAACCAAAAATTCCCCTGAAAACGTCTGTACACTTCCCAATAACCCTTACTATATGCAAACACTGGTCAAAGTTTGTAACTTGCAGCCCCTCCCACGGGGACTGTGGGGGAGTAAGTCATCCCCAAAGACATATTTATAAGGTTTTTTGACTATGTTAAAAAAATGGCTATCTCAGAATCTTGATCCGACGACTTTGGGAAAAAATGAGCATGTGAGGGGGCCTAGGTACCCTCCAATTGTTTTGATCACTTAAAAAGGGCACTAGAACTTTTCATTTCCGTTCGAATGATCCCTCTTGCAAAATTCTAGGACCACTGGGTTGATACGATCACCCCTGGGTAAAAAAAAAAAAAAAAAAAAAAAAAAAAAAAAAAAAAAAAAAAAAAAAAAATAAACACGTATCCGTGATTTGTCTTCTGGCAAAAAATACAAAATTCCACATTTTTGTAGATAGGAGCTTGGAACTTGTACAATAGGGTTCTCTGATATGCTGAATCTGATGGTGTGATTTTTGTTAAGATTCTATGACTTTTAGGGGGTGTTTCCCCCTATTTTCTAAAATAAGGCAAATTTTCTCAGGCTCGTAACTTTTGATGCGTAAAACTAAACTTGATGAAACTTATATATTTAAAATCAGCATTAAAATGCGATTCTTTTGATGTAACTATTGGTTTCAAAATTCCGTTTTTTAGAGTTTTGGTTGCTATTGAGCCGGGTCGCTCCTTACTCAGTTCGTTACCACGAACTGTTTGATAACTTCTAGACTTATCAGGACAGACTGGGAATCAACCTAGCTTATCTTTTCATAGAATGGCTATACCTGCCACTGGTTTGAAATTACTCATAAAATATATCTGAATTAGATATGGCGAGGTTATTTCATTGAAATACTTTTCACCCCAAGAAATATGTTTGTTAATTAATTACGTCTTGTTTGCTTAACACGGCAGCTAAGTAATAATCTAGGACTAGAAAATAAAGATATTAGAAGACATACCATGGAGTAATCCCGTACATTTTAACCGATAGTACATATCTTAAATGGTAAAGTTGTCTTCCTGAAGCTCATTTTTGTTTTCAGTTCTATTTTTCGTGAAAAATTGACTTCGGAAAATAATTTGTATTCGGCTATGGATTTCTTTCCTCCTGAAAAGAAACCTAAAACGATTCTCCCCGGAGACTAATAGAAATTCTTTCTTTCTATACATTTACCTGAAGCTAGGTAACTGTCATTGGGAAAGTTCTGGAATTTGTCTCATTCCTCTATTTAATAGAATAGGTAGAACGAAATGAATGTTGTTAAAAGCTGAGTGAGCCAGTGTGTGATAATTTCTTTGATATTTGAGGCACATAAATTTGACATAGCAACCTTTTCACGTCTATTGCATGGCAATCTTAGAGCAGGGTGTGATAACATCTTTGATGTTTGAGGGATATATATTCGATGCGATTTACATAGCAACCTTTTTCCACACCTATAGATAGTGGGAAGGGTCTTTTAAAATTGGTTTGAAGGACCCCCGCGGTGGGAATATTTGACATACTACGGCCTATTAATGATCTTTCCCTCTGTCTTTCTTGTTATGTCGTGCTTCTGAAGTGCCATCTACATATTATTTTCTCAACAGCACATTTAATTTTAGTGATTAGTAAGATCTAAATATACTAAAATGAAATTTATGGATTATGTAAAAGCTTTTTTGTTTCGACTTATCGCTCTTAAGTAACGTTTAAAAGGCTAGTTTAGACTGAGTAGCTTAAAGCTACTGCCCGTGTTTTTTATCTTGCTTCAAGACTATGGCAAATATTTACTCTTCAAAATATTGTAATAATTCTGCTCAATGGCTTCCTCAGACATTTTTTTTGATGGAGGAGCATGTAAAAAGCTTGCAAACATTTTCTGCAAGGGAAGGTACTCTAAAGTTTGGATTTTTTGTATGAAAAGTAGCATAACTTCTTCTAAACATTGTATAATTTTGCACTTTGAGTAAATTTTTGTTCTTTGGGGGGGGGTCTCTTGACCTAAGTATTCCCTCACTTCTGAGTCGAATTTATTCTTACAATTCTAGTTTGTATTGTATATCTTTTTTTTTTTTTTACTGAATTGAGATTGTTCACTAAACCGTTAAAGGGAATTTCAGTAATTTTGTATATGTGTTACCGTGAATGTCCGTAATCTGGTTAATTTCCACATTCACCGGAATGTCCGAAACTCCTTTTTCTCATCTTGGATTCAATTAGCTATATATATATATATATATATATATATATATATATATATATATATATATATATATATATATATATATATATATATATATATATATATATATATATATATATATATATTAGGGTGGAGCTTATTTTAAAAATTTTGGAAATATTATTTTCTTACCCCCCTAAGTTGTTCCATATCACATGAAAACATTGTAGAAAAAGTTTGAGCCATTTATAATAATGTTTAGGGGTAGCTCAAGTACCTCAAAGATTAAGAAAAAAGAAAAAAAAAAGAAGGATTTCGATTAAAAATTTTAAAAATTAAAAATTTTGGAAATATTATTTTCTTACCCCCCTAAGTTGTTCCATATCACATGAAAACATTGTAGAAAAAGTTTGAGCCATTTATAATAATGTTTAGGGGTAGCTCAAGTACCTCAAAGATTAAGAAAAAAGAAAAAAAAGAAGGATTTCGATCAACTTGTATTTTGCTTTAAAAAAATATAAACAAAATTGTTTAGTTCCTATTTATGGTTGACCGGACAGAGTCTGCTTCCTGCTGTCGGTATAAACTCTGCGGTGTTCATTGACAACTTGCAGCAGAAATTGCAGCTGCGACTCATCTAGGGTTATAAAACCGCTGTACTCTTGAATGAGTGCCACTCCTCGCTCAGCGTGGTCATTGACGACTTTGAGTGACCTCACAGTTTCTGACGCTAGCTTGTAGTCGTGTCTATCTTCCCACAAGTCTGGATCAACTGTGAGAAATCCATCCGGAAGATCCATCATTTGAAAAAGTTTTGCTGACTTTGCTGTAACAAAATGTTCCAGGTTTTTATTCTTGGCTGAACCAAGATCAATGGTGATACGCTTGGTATGTTCCTGTTCCTGGTCGTCTTCACTCTGCATGGCACTCACCATCAGTCTCTTCGTCGACGAACTGACGCGACTGTCGAAGAAAGCCAAACCAACGAGTTCGGGTGACAAATACCACAAGTTACCGGAAAACTTGTTTGATCTGGCCTTTGAGATTGCCAAATGGATGGACGAGTACTCGAGCAGCGACTTCAGCAGTAGTAGGTCACTGTCACTATATATATATATATATATATATATATATATATATATATATATATATATATATATATATCGTCTTGGATTCAATTAGCTTATATATATATATATTGTTACATTTTTTTGCTAATCTACTTTCGAAGGACATTAAGAAAGTCGAGAAGTGAGGCTCTATTCGAATTCAATTTTTCTTATAGGTTTTAGAGGCTTTGGACTACCTTCACACAAAATGCAAGATCATTCACACGGATATTAAACCCGAAAATGTTTTGATGTGTGTTGATGAAGCTTACATTCGAAAGTTGGCTTATGATGCTGCCATCTGGAGTAGGAAGGGGCTTAAACTGCCTCAATCTCTTGGTAATTTTGCATTGTTTTTTACATCGGCACAAATGTTGAATATAGACTCAGCCCTCCTCCCGCTTCCTCCTGAGATCATTTTTAAAACAGTTTAGGGAGAAAACACTTTAAGTGTACGAAGATATTGTAACTTGGGGCTTAAAATTACTTCTCTTCATGTTTTTCACAAAACGGGTATTTTGCCTAGTATTAAAAAAAGCTTGTACTTCGGCAAAGACTGAAAATACATAGAGTGGGTGAAGGAGGAGGCTATGAGGCACACTAATATTGCATTGACTGCTTATCAAATACTTTCTTGCAATCTTCAATTAAATGAGCCTGCAACATTGGAGAGGTTCGACATTTTGAGCAAAATAATTTTTTTAAGATAGCATAGATTATGTGGGCATTGATGCATGCATTATGGCCTGACCTTGATGGAATTTTAAGTAAATGTGGATGTTGCCAATAATAGAGTAGTAACTGCATTAAAGATTGCCTTGAAAGTTGAATATTTACTACACAAAACGTATTTAACCAGATACTGGCTACTAAAAACAGAATTTCGACGTCAAACAAAGATGGTTTGACCTGCAGTCTGTTGAAATTCCAGAAACATATATGTTATAAACTGTGCACTCAGTAAAATCTATATACGAACAATATCGTCATCTATTTTTATTTGTCACAAATTGAATGTTATATGTAATTTACCAACTGTCATCCCAAAAACTGCTGAAAACTTGGCGTTTCACTAAGTAACACTAAGAAATATTCGGCGTTCTGGTGGTAATTTGCGCGTCGATGAGATAGTCCCCCTGAAGAGGTAGCTTGGTGGTAAGGAGTACATTACCTTAATTCTTTATTTTGTGAATATCCGCGAAACTCTAAAATAGTGACTTAGGATTGTGAAATAGCTACTTAGGATTCAGTTACTGTATTTCCTATCGCCAAATAATTAATTATAAACTTCAAGGGGTGTCATAACACACTCCCTCCCATCTTCATAGAAAATTCTGTCCATGTCCATGCTTCTCCCCTTCCGGGTCACACGCACCAAATATGACATATATTCATTTGGTGATTAAATACTATAGTACGACTGTTAAGATCATGACTCGCTTCATGCCTTTCAAAAATTTTAATTTTTTCAAATAAAAACAACAAATTCAAAGTTTTTGGGAAAATACAAAATAGTCTGTCCTACTATGAGTGCGATTAGAGTGTAAAGTTATGGACTGTTTTTTTTTTAACATTAAGGAAAATTAAAAGTGAGTTGGTCAATAAGAAACTTCAGAATTATCCATATTTTGTAGAATGTAGCTGAGTATGAAAATAATTTCCAATATGTGTTGCATAATTTAGTTTATTGTTTCTCCGAAGTTTTGCTTTTAAGAGTCTCAGTTACTAAGCAACCTTAGAGGTAAATGTAGAATTTAATTTAGTTACGGGAATTTCCTGAAAATTACCTTAGAATATAGATTCTACTATCCCTCTAGGGGACATCCAGTGCTTCTTAGAAAAATCAACAGTCGTCACGTAGAAGTTACTAGAAAGTTTTTGTCTTCTGGTTAAATTGATGGATGACAGTTGTGGTATGTTCGACATAAAATGTTTTTCCCTATTTTTTTTTGTATTTATTTTTTTCTATGATGAGGTCATATAGAGAGTTTTTTTGGGGATCCTGGAGTCATCCATGCATTGAAATCTTGTATTTGTTGTGAATGAATTATCCATATCCAAGCTGGGTAATTTCTGCCTCGAAAAACGCCTAAAAGAATAGACTACCTAGAATATTCCAGAGCAGGTGATGGTATATCCTTCATAGTCAAGTGTTTAAAATAGTGAGCTTTGGATGTGAAAAGATGTAAGTGGAGATACGGAAAGATGATTGTGGAAAAATGGATTGGAGCAGTAGAGTGGAAAGATGGCGTGAAAAGTGGATAATCTCATCTCCTCTTTTTAGTCTGGGTGTCAGATATTAGTTGTGCGAAGAAGAACGTAATGTATTGTTGTTGAAAATGTGAATTTTAAAGCGGAGAAAAAGTCATTGATCCCCGTGCTTAGTTTGGTATATTGCCTACTATATGGCCTACATATTGCGTGCAGCATAGAGGATATAAAAGCACTTATTTCCACTCTTTACAATGATCAGATGGAGCAGGAGATGAGATTGGGGGTGATCATGATGATGGTTGAGATTTTAAAATATATAAGCAATATCTGACTTCATCTTGCATTTACCTCAAGGGTCAGGGTTATAATCAATACACAAGAGAAATACACTGGACCCAGGGTTAAGTAGGTTATTCCAACCTATTGGAAAAATGTAAAACATCGACATGTATATGGACCAACTAAGAGTTTTATGAACAAAGAAAGTTTTGACTTGGACGAAAATTTTATTGATTTTTGTTTGAAATCTATGTCATTAACTTATCATGCTTGTAACACTGCCAAAGTAGAGATGCTCTGAACATAGCAGAAATTAAAAGAAGAAATAGATCAAATTAAACTCACTTTTCCTAAGCAGTTACAAGCCACAAGAAAAACGTGCCACCAGCTACCTTACATAAGATCTTCCTGTGCCACCAGACTGTTGACTTCATAGCCGCTTTTGACACAGAGTCAGAAGTGAGATGATGCGCCACATTGAAGGCCTCTTGACTGAGTATCTGACAAGTTTATCTGTTTAATCCTGACAAGTTATATCGATGCCAGAGCTCAAGTCAGGGCTCACTGAAGACAGTTTTATAATATTAATCTGGGAGGTAGACAAGGATGTGTCTTCTCGTGACTTTGCGATGGATTAGATCGTTGTAATTGAGTAGCATGAAGGAATAATAATAACTTTCTAGTCCGAGAATCCAGTCAACTTGTTGGTCAACTAACATTGAAGTAAATCTTTATTGGTTCAAATGTCTAAGTTTATGAATTGAATCAATCACCTTGCCTGACACTCATTGCAGATGGGTGCAATTTGACTTCAGACGCTTGTTTGCCTGTCATTCCACGCAAACTAACGATCCTGTTTCAATTCTAATTTCTTTGTTCAACCTGCCTAAGACCATAGGTAGGCGTGTCTTGTTTATCTCTCATTCCAGGCAATTTAACAGTCCTATGTCAATTTTAAGTTCTTGGTCAACCTGCCTGAGACTAGGTGGGCGTGCCTTTCTAAACGATAGCAAAAAAAAAAAAAAAATATTGGTCCAACAAGAGAGTCATACTGACTCCCGCCATTTACCCTTGCCATTTAACCAAACACTTGTAAAACTATAGGTTCTAGGACTATCTACCTTAGTTCTTCTGCCCTAGGAATGACGCATGGATGGATAATAGATAGAATTACTCATTAACGAATGAACTAACATCATTTTTATACAATCCTAATAAGGGGGTTAGTGCCAGATTTGCCTCTCACTCAATCCGACTATCTGCCTTGGCTTTTTCCTCAATTAGCCATGGCTTGATGCCCACAACTATTTGATTTAAATTCAACAAAACCAGCAAATAACTCTGCAACGGACCTAGATTTTGCCAACGACATTAAACTACGTGCTGAGTCCGTTCAAGAGACACAGTCTATGCTTGATGAATGCACAAGCATCCATTTAAGTCAGCAAAAAAATAAAGACGATGAGATTGTATCGGAGACGCACCCGTCCTGCTCAATAGAGATCCTGTCAAAGATTTTAAATCCTTCGTATACCTAAGTCTTCTGATGGATCCTTATGGAAGCATTGGAGGTAAAATGAAAGGTTGGATGTCTTTAGCTTAGACTATTTTATCCGTTCCAAAGAGTCCTCTATCAATAAACAACGAATCACTTAGACGAAACTACTATTCCAAGACTGTTGAAACTGTTGTTCTGACTGTTGAGAGCCTTGGACTCCCAAGACCTGGGTGTTTTGTACTGCAAATGTCTTCAGTATATTCTGAAGGCTAGGCAATCTGAAAAAGTTGGCAACGACATTATCTTTACCAGTATGAAAAACTGGCTACCCGTATCAAGTGTCATCAAATGCAGAAAGCTCTGGCCGCAAACCACGACACACTGATGACGTGGTGTCGAAGCAATGCCTTATGTTTGTCCCTTTGTCGTCTTGGGTGAAGCGCGCCGGCGGTCAAATTAAAACCTAGTTTTCTACGTCGTCCCATCAAGTCCAAATTGGAGCCACTTGTGCGTTCAAGCATTATGGTACACACTAGGATCGAGACTTGTCAATAAGCTGGCCACCATTTTTGGACAGACCCTCCTGAAGTCAAACTTGTTGCTAGATCTCAAACCGTACAATGAGACAAGGATCGTAATGTGGCACAAGTGGAAAGAATTAGTAGTTGTACCATTAGAGACTCGCATGGCATTCGTCCATCTTGTTAATATGGTCTGAAGCGGACAGCTTCGTAGATATCTTTCTTTTCAAGAAACACCAACTAACTCCCACTTTTCCTCCTCGTATTCTAATTCAAAGTCCCACCCCCTTTATTGCATCATAGCAAACAAACCAAAATAGTGTTTTAAAGTGCCCATTATAATTCTGGCTCAGTCCCCTTTCAACGTCAGACCAAGTGTATCTTTACCGGGGGGGGGGGGGGGCTAAAAGCTTAATCTGAATCTTTATTGAAAAATAAAATAAAAGTCTACTGGTATTTATTTTCAAATTTAATGTGCTAGATTATCAGCTCTCTACTTTTTTTTTATGTCATGTGGACCATTTTGTACGATATTTTTTAATCTTGTACCCTTTTTGGATCTTTTCAACAAAATAGCCTGTTTAGAGGTACCCTATTGCTTAGGGTTCCACAGGGATAAGGGAATCATACTGTCCATTCCGAAAAATATAAAGAAAATATAAACATTTCTAATACTAGGAGAAATCCAACGTTGGCCTAGGAAAAACGAAAGAAAGCAAAGTAAATGACTCAAAACTTTACCTCGCTTGAAGAATGTTTACAGACTTACACCCCCCTCCCAACATTTGTGTGATTGTCAATGCATTGCTTTTTTTCTATATTGACTCAATCTTCTGTATTTTACGACTTGCAAAGCCGAATCATAAGTAAGGTAGGATAACTTACCAAATAAACTACTTTAAATTCATTAGCTTACGGAAAACAACGGAACAAGTTCGAACTACCAATAGCATCCACAATCAAATAATCGGAAACGTGTCAATACACTAATCTATTTTATTTTTCTTTCCCGATGCGACTCCTGAGCTTGGCATTTTGGGCAAGAATAAAGTGGAATTCCCCGCCTTTTCAGGTATTGAACAAGCTGGTAAAGTGGTATCAAAATTCAGGAAAAAAAAAAAAAATCAGCTTTATCTACTAAACGGATCTACTGCATATACTTCATCTACAAAGCTAGGGCTTGCTGGCCAACATGCCTAAAAAAAGAAATAAAATTGCTGCATATACTGTTTCCTGACAACCAGATAATAAATTATTTGGCCCCCCTCCCCCAAAATTTTAAGTCCCTTGCTCCCCAACCCATCTCCCAAAAAAGGAAACTTAACTTTTTCTGAAAGTAACAACTCGATTCCTAAGCCTTGAAACAAAACAGAGTTTACTTTCCAAATTACGGATAAGGACGACTTTTATTACGTCTTGTAAAACGATATCATCTTTAAGTTATACCTAGTAAATTCATGCAGTCTCATGAGATATAGTTGCTTGCATTTAGGCCGAACAAAAACAACAAAACGAACGCATGCTCTCTTGTGCACATCTAAAATATAACTGACTGATCTAACGTTCACTCTGCAGGCGCCATCTACAACATCATGTCCTGGTTTTTAGATTAGCTGTTGACTGGCTACATCTTAGACACTCTCGATTATAATAGATTGGAACAATAGTGCACTAGTATTAACAGCTCATAAAAGTGAGCAAATTGAAGTGAAAGTTTGGTATTATTACATTTACTTTACGTTTTTTTGCTATTACGTTGCGTTTCAACTACGTTTACTATTTTTGTCTGTAAAAAATAACCTATTTTAAAAAGTATATGGTTGTAATAAAATTTTGCAATGCAATTGCGTAAGATAAGATATTTATTTCAAAAATCCACTATCACATGCCCAGATGTAAAAAAACAAGAGAAGCAGAAAACAGAATAAAGACAGTTTTTTTTTTTCACGACAATACACTTGAATTTTACTAAGGAATGTGGTTAGATAGACAAAATGAATAATTAGATCCAGGTTTGATATAACTGTATCCAGATACCAACTTAAGAAGTTGAAAAAATTCCAAAGAAATTTGAATGAGATGCTGTGAAATAGTTCTTCAAACATTTTATTTGTTTGTTTGTTGTCTAACAAACAAACAAATTTTGTTTGTTAACAAGATTTTATTTGTTTGTTGTCTTCACCAACAGACCTTGGCCACAAGCCTGATGTTAATCAACACACATTTATTGATAGACAGTTTTGTACATGAATTCTTTTTATGTCCACCAGATCATGAGAAACCATCGGTAAAGTTATTGAAGAGCTAATCAGTTTTGATAATTATCTTAAAGAGCCTTTAGTCTATTTTGCTTTTACAATTTTTAAACTTGTGATTGCACTTTTTAGTTAGTACAGCTCCCAAGGACGCATTGCCCATAGAACCATCAAAAATATCTAAGAGTAAAAAGAAGAAGCTGAAAAAGAAAGCCAAAAAGCAAGCCGAACTTCTAGAAAAGCAACTTCAGGAATTTGAAGAACTCGAAGAGCAAGATAAAAAAGGTAATTTGGGAATTTAATTTAGTAGAATTAGTAGAAAGGTAGTTAGTAAATTTAATTAGCAGAAAATTAGAATCTAATTTAGTAGTTAGTCTATACTAGACTTCAAAATCCTTATAATGTATTGGTTGTGGAGGGTTAAATTATCCCGAGTTTATACAAAACAGTAACAAATTCAACTTACGTGAAAAAATCCAGTTTTTTTTTTGTTTTTAGCTAATTAAACGCAGGCAAGTAAGTACACTACTTGAAATAGACGGAAAATATATGTTCTTGATTTAGCAGTTGTCAGAAATACTATCATCGGCCATTTTTGTCGATCGATAACAATCGGTTATACTTGAAGCTGATCTTTTATGTTATATAAATGAAGAACAAAGAGAAGAAATAATCGCGGGGGCTTAAAGTATCAATATATTTCGATGTATTCAACTTAGTTTTTTCTTCGGCAGACTTTACCGAGTCAACTTGTTGTCAGATTTTCCGATAGTGAAAGTCAGAAAAGTCAGGTTTTGTCCGGGTTTATTTAATGGCAAACCTACTTTGCCTAGTTTGAAGATATCAGTTACGTTACAGGAGTCACGAACGGCCTCCAGGGCATTTAGGTGTGGCCGTCAACCAGGATTATAAACCCTGGAATGTTGAAACGTGAGTGCAAAAGTAACAAAAAGTCAACGCAATATTTCCTATCTAATATCATTATTACTATGAACCAATTCAAACCTGAGTCGATGATCAGGTCCCAAAAGCCGATTGTCTTCACTCTTTTCTTCAAAAATTTTACACCGAGAGCTGCTGGGCTATTGGTGCCCCCTCTCCCTCGGGGAGAGTTTGTGTGGTATTTTGAGATACGCCTTGCCTATCTCTTTTTTTTTTCAGAACAACCTTTGCTGATAGTGTCAAGGTGTCCACCTTTTTCCCCCATCCTGAGTACCCCTCCCAGCTTTAGAGCGGCTGGGGCATACAACACTCGTCATTACTGGCTTCAAACCATCCAACTTCGGCGTTGCATTCCACAAAATACCCAGTCTTATGGAGAGCCACTAGACAAGATGACCGGTGACTTGACAGTGATTGATGTTAAGAGTTGTACGTCCCTAGCTGTGCCTACTGCTCTAAGGGGCGCCATGAGAGTTTATCACGACTACCCCGAGATTCATATAATAATAGTTCAAGTTAAAACATTTTAAATTCCATGAAGAGGGGTTGGAAACCGTAGAAAGACGATTTACTGCTAAAGTAACTAAGATGATGGCTGAAAAAGGAAAATTTAAAAAATTTGACCTAATTCTGTTTCAGGAATTAGATTCTAGGTGATCGGACTTTGAAAAACCCAAAAGTAACGATTATATTGTGAGATCTTAATTAGCAGGATCGCATGTCAATACATATTGCGACAAAACGTTCCGTAACCGAAGGTTGTCATTCCACAATCGAAAGGCTCAACAACCTGTTGAATGGACTTTTTGTAAGTAAAAAAGTTTGTAAGAGACTAGCTATTTGCTACTAAAAAAAAAAAAAAAACTCCCCATATTATGGAGTTGAAAATAACGTTTTTTGAACATCTTAATTTTCAACTTTGATCTTTCGATACAGCCCCGTGAATATGGAGCTGTAATCCACTTATATAAGCCAAGGACTTGAAGACATACTTGGAAAAACGAGAATTAACAAATATAGATGCTAAAAATATATTTGGCTTCTTAATCCTCTAAAAAAGTCAAGACGCTTGGAGGGAAGCCATTAAAGATTTACATGAAGTTTAAGTCATCTACGAAACTAAGAAATGTGTATTTCCTTTTTCTTTCTATTTACGTCAAGTCCCTCAGGGCTATATTTGGAAAGTCGACACGCTCTGACTTAACTTGCTAATTATCTGTTTTCGCTATTTAAATTAATTGGAGAACTTTCATGAAATGTTCACTGCGAAAGCTGAAAGACCAAAATAGGTGGGTGATTTTGGCAACCCTTTTCTGATATGCATATAGTAAAAATCTCATAATTTTGATACTGAAGTAGTGTCTCTTGGTCGTTTGGACTATCATTCTTTGGATCTTTGGAGTGTTCTATGCTTGCAGATACTTCAAAAATATAGGCTTCTGTGTGGAGTGATTAAGATTAAAATATATCAATATAAAAACAAATATGGATAAATAGAGAATAAAGGAATAGGATGAAATGTGAGCATAACAAATATTGCTGGGAAGAACTAAATAATTAAATCACAGTATTGGCAAAAACAAAAGTTCGTTTGTTGACTTGTCTATTTCGAAACAAAAAAGAAAGAAGGAAGAAGAAATAATAGAATACAATAGAGCAATAAACTAATAGACATAATAGACTAAAAGACAATTATACGATATACTAATCATGCATGACAGATAATATATAAAATTTTATAATATACTAAATAAACATAATAGACGAATAGACAATTATATAATATACTAATTATGCATAACAGATAATATATAAAATTATATAATATACTAAATATACATAATAGACTAATTATAATCGACTAATAGACAGAATAATAGACCAATAGAGTAATAGAATACAGAACTCTACCAGAAGTCGTTGTTTACTTCCGAAAATTCATGTAATTAAGCATCTTGCGTTAGAATGGCGATAAAAACTTGTATGCTATATTTCTTATCATATTCGCAGTTTTCTGAGCAATCAATCATCATTTATTCATGGTATATTTTGTTCTATAACAAGGCCTACTGATGGTTGTTTGACCCCATAAGCTTAGATTGTGCCACTTGATAGTGGCCTTTTCTGCCATTTTGTGGCAATAAACTAAAATTTTCCCTAAAGACGACCAAGTTAATATAACAATTATGTAATTATTATGCATTAATATGTAATAATATACGAAAAATTATGGAGAAGTCTAAAAGCGAAAGATAAGAATTCCTATTGCTATAAGTATCAAAAATAGTATTTTTTGTTGTATATAACTCGGAAGTTTGATTTTATTATAGAATTTTAATTTTAATTAATTTAATTTTATTTTATTTACCTAGTCTAGTTTTATTTTGTTGAATTTAATTCATTTAATTCATAATTTTTCTTTTTTGTAGCTTTCAGGTCTACTTTTGACCTTTTTTTATTTTAGTGTAAAGGCTCTTCATGATTTTTTTTTACGTTTCAATTTTTAAAATTATCCTCTTAAAGATATTCCCTTAAAAATAAGGACTATTTCCACAAATAAAAGAACACATTGTGATTTTTGAATGCTCAATAGCTTTCTCAGAAGCCAATTCAACTCATCAAACCTTTAGTGACCGCTAAATAAAGAGCGACCAAACCGTTGCTTTTGGCGCCTCAAAAGCAAGGGTTAATCTAAAAACCAACCTTTCAAAAACGATGCATACCGTTAAAGAATCTCCTTGGGTTAGGATGATAGTAATTTTTTCTTTCGTATATATACCTTTTTTTCCCCTGTTTTTAGAAGTTATTTAGCGTTTTTTTTTTGCGCTCGCATTTCTCTTAATACTGTTGTTAAGCGAGATCTAATAATCCAGTTATTTACTTAATTACTTGTTTTAATTGGTTTTCTTTCTTAAGTCCCTTAATTCTTTTCAGTTTCGTTGTTTTCTTTTCAAAATAGTTTATGGTGCGTTGCTGGTAGCTTAGGCATTGAGTGGCACCTATTTGTATTGTCATTAATTATTGAAATCAGTTTAGATGGCAGGCCTGGAGGTTAAATAATTAATAATGGATCGATCATATCATATTAAAAGGGCTGGACAAGTCGACTCCTTTTGATGCCAAAGCGGTCGTAGATTCAACAAAACGTTTGATTCAACAAAAGAACATTTTGTACCAGCTTTCGACCAAGGAGTTATTTGTAGATTATTAATAGATATATTTAGTTATCATCTGTAGATTATTTATAGAGTCGATCTAATTCATTTAACTTTGAGATTTGATCTACAAAAAACCTTGGATTAAATATAGCGCAAAGCTTATTTCTTACGATTTCCACTTGTTCCAAATATGGCTTAATTATTCATCTTAATTTTATGTTTTTTTTTTTTTTTTTCGAATGAATGAATTTTTTACCCGCATATACAACCGTTTCAGAAGGATCCTCTCCTCCTATGGGGGATTATCCCCCATCCTCCTATGTCATCTCAGACCCCTTCTCGACCCCGGACCGTCCAAGGACAATTCCCTCTGAATATCGTTGACCAAGGTGGGATCAATGTAGCCACCTGAAATGTTCTGACACTGAACCAACCTGGTTCACAGACCCCATTAGCCAAAGAATTACAGAAATATAAAGTTACAATTGCTGGAATCACTGAAACACATTTATCTGGTGATGGTGAGGAGTACATTGGAGAAGGGCGCACACTTCTCTAGTCTGGTGGTCACCAGAAACGAGGAGGTGTTGGCCTTGTGCTGAACATTGCCACGCGCAAGGACTTCCTGTCATTCGCACCAGTAACACCCAGGCTCCCGAGAGCAAGGCTTGACGGTAAACATAAATTATGTGGCCAAGATGTTGAGATACTCAAGCAGTTCACTTACCTTGGCTCAATTGTCTGCTCAAACGGAGGTCTAGATGCAGAGATATCAGACAGGGTGACAATGGCGAACGCCGTTTTTGACCGCCAGATGAATACAATATTGATCCACAATCCCCAGATCAGTCGTCTCACGAGAGCTTTGTATCTACTCTGCCAAATGTTATGCTGTACTCGTCAGAGATTTGGCTTTTGACTCAGTCGTATATGATGAAGGTAGATGTTATGTTGTTATGTATGTTATGTTGTACTCGTCAGAGATATGGCCTTTGACTCAGTCGCATATAATGAAGATAGATGCTGTCCAGAAAAAACACCTCTGCAAAATTGAACACGTTAGGTGGCTCGACAGGGTACGGAACACGGCTATACTCTGGTTCTTTAAATTACCATCCCTGTTCGGACAGCTGGGTGTCCCGCTGGTTGTTGCAGTCATTCACTTCGCCTACTCACTGAAACACCTGCCCAAATTATATTTGACTTCGATTCAACTGCAAACGCTGGAAAACGCCCAGAGGAGACAACGTATAAGATGAAGGGAAATCATCCGCGATCGATTCACAGCATGGGGCATTGACCCTAGCGAAGCTCCTTCCCTCGCCCGAAACAGGCCACTCTACTGACGACTAACGGCGCTGATTTCTGGTTCCCTCAACGCTGGTGTCGCTGCCGAGCAATAGCTTTAAGTGAGTAAGTAAGTAAATGCAACGGGGCATATGCAGAGTACAATGTAAAAAGGAAGAAAGCAAAAGGAAAAAAGAAAACAACAATTAATAAAAATATAAAGTAACCACGAAAAAACACAATGGATAACAAACTTCACATATAACTAAAGAGGGCTAAAAGGAGTAGTATAGACCTAAATGGTCTTGCGTCTTCCCTACTTTGATTTTTTTCCCGTTTGTTCCAACTATGGGTTAATTACTCATTTCAATTTCTGTTCCTTTAGGGTTCATTTATAGTAGCTTGCTTTGTTTTTAAGTTTGAATTGATTGAATAAGCTTTTTATATGGTCTACACGTGACTCCTCTATATTTTTTTTTTAGCAACTCCAGATGAAAGCAAAGATGAAACAGCCTCAAACGGATCCACCAATAAAGAACAGGAAACAAACGGAAACAATGCAAAAACAGAATCTAAACAAAATGGCACATTAAGTACTAGCAGTGAGTCCGATTTTTCGTAATACTGGGCACAGTTACCTGAGGGCGATTTTTTTTTTTTGGGGGGGGGGGGAGGGTACCTATGGAATAACTGGAAATTTTGTGAAAGACTGACATTACGTGTGAAGTGTGGGAGGTGAGAGACGGGCTCTTCCTCCCCCAGCTGTATGTGTGCTCGATTGCAACCGATCATTTCCTTTGCATGCTAGCGTGCATATATACTTACCCTTTACTGTGAAACATAATTTCGTAAGCATCAATCATATTCCTGGCTTTTATTTCATAGTTAACTTAGCCGGCCCAAAAACAAGAATTACGAATTAGTTAATTACAAAAGTAACTCAAAACTTTGCCCACTTGAAGATACTTTTTGTTTCGTAAAATGATATGACCTCCGCCTGACGAATGCTTAAGTTGAAGAAATTAATTTGGTTTCCTTGCAGATTTGACTGTGAGCTGTTCAAGACAAAATTATGTAAAATTCATATACAGATTTCATTATTTTGATAATAAATGCATAATTTTTCAAATTGTGTCCTATCGCAAAGAAGAATATAAATTCAGAAAAAAAAAGAAAAAAAAAAAAAAAAAAAAAAAAAAAAAAAAAAAAAAAAAAAAAAAGAAAAAAAAAAGATTCGATTGTTACCAAGAATACTGGTACCGTATTACAGTAAATCATCTTTTTCCTTCAACAAAAAAAAATCTTTTGCTAATTACATTAGACAATTGAAATCCAGATTGTTAGGAACAATCAACAGCAAACGTTTTGCTTTCAACATAGAATTATTATACCTTCAATGAGACTACCATTGGTCGGGAATATTACTACTACTCCTGATTAAGCTTGGTTGATATCAAACAACCTCTTTTTGTATATAGCCTGTTGATTAGAATTTAGACACCCCCCCTCTTCCCTTAAGAATATCTGTCCTAGACCCTCAAAAATTGGAATTAGGCTATTAGCTGTAACCTCTTGTCAATTTTTATTGAGAATGAGCAACTTCTTATGGTAAATGTCCCGATGACAAAAAATTAGAGGCATCCTTCTTCTGTAAGGGTCAGGATATGTTCAGAAGAGGAAAGAGCACTAAGGTAAAGTCTGCTCTCATTTTCTATATAATTTTCTTGAAATCTGATAACCCACTCTGGTAGATGTAATGATTGAAAGAATCTGCTCCAAAAGGCTGATGTAGGAGAGTTACTCTAAATTGTGGCTAAGATTGGTTAAGATTCAACCATTTCTGCTAGATATCCTGATGTTAAGAATACAGGGTGTTCATCCTCTTCCCCCAAAAGTCCCCATACACAGGGGATGAATTGCGTCCAGGTACCGACTAGTACATATAGGATACTAAATTTGCTCGCCACTAATTTATTTCGGATCCCACTTTCCCTTCTTGTTGGAGCGCCAATGGCAAAAATCTTGGGACCAATCGCCCCACTCCCAAAGGGCTTTTTCTTACTCCCCAATAAATTTGATTGAAGTCTCGTGACCCTTTCTGAAAGATGTCTTGACGGCACAGAGGTCCTGCCCTACAGAGCTTGTATCGACCCTGGACTTATAAAAGGCAGAAATATCGCATCAAAACGTTACTTCTGACACAGTTTGGTTGGAATCTGACGATTTCTTCCGAGCATTGTACTAATGAGAGGAATTTAGAGATGGTCCTTTCTCTCTCTCACATAGCGTAGATCGGGTTCCCTACATACTACATTCTACCAAGTCTCGTACAGACCTGAAAAGTTCTTCTAGCTAATATCATGAAGAAAAGAATTTAGGGACCACCATCCTTCGGAGATGGGATTAGGTACGAACTCTAAAAAGTAAAGTTAGGACGTACTCCTTCTCACCTAGTTTTTCAAGAGTTGACAATCTGTTCTGGCGGATGTCACGATAGGAATAATCTAGGAACCTCCCTACCTTCCCAGTTAAGTGTGGGTGTTTGGTCACCACCCCAAATGTCGCAGCTAGGGTGCTTGCTCTTGACTCTTACCAAGCTTGGTTGAGATCCGGTAATCTCTTCTGCTAGATATGTGTCTTGAAACGTCCTTCTATGCTGAAAGGTGCACTCACGGCAGACTTTGGGAGAAGTCCGAAGAATTTTCACGGGAGAAGGGGTAGTACTTCTAAAAGGGCATTCCTGTGCACAATTTATTAGGCCTGTTAACACACCAGTGGCTATTAAGGCCCTGAATCGACGAGATTACTCCCTAAAAACATCCCTCACTATATTTCTCAATAAAAAAAAATTAAAATTCTGGATTTTCGTTAATAAAGTGATGAAATCCCAACTCTGGGGTTCTAACACATGTTGAAAATCTTGGTGTAATCAACACCGCAGTCGTTTTTGGGGACGTTTCACCCTTTCTAAAATTTTGCACAGTTTATTATGCTAAATAATTTTGGTAGGTAACTTTTAACTTACTGTGAAATGAATTTAACTATTTAATAAAATGTATTATGTAAATGGCTCTATGAAATTGCATTTAATTGTATAATAAATGTACTGTATAATTTGAATGTATACTAGAACTTGAATGCGTGTGTAATTGAAAAATGCACATAATTTGAAAATACTTTTTGTAAATGCACTAAATGCATTTAAGTTGAAAAAAAAAGAATTCAAGATAAGGTAGACATTTTTTATTATTCTGATGAATGTTACCCAGAAGACCCCCCCCCCTCCCCCCAATTTGGCCGAATACTTACTTAAAGATATGCATCAAGCGAGGGCAATTATTGCGGAGTGTCAAATTTTGAATGTTATAATCAATATTGAAGAGTTTAGAATAATTTCTGATAATATGATTCACGTTAACTGTGAGCAATTGTAACGTATCGTGACAATTGCTATATAACAATTGTAATTTTAAATGAATGACGAAGAGATGCAGTTGAGCGGAGTTGAAAAGACACTCCAATTTTGTGCCCTTCTAAGAAGGGCACAATTTTAAAACTAAAATTCTAAGCTTGAACAAAAGCAATTGAACGGCTAAAGCCGTCCTAGCCGAGTGGTTGGCACGCTAGACTTGAATTCTTTTGTCCATAAGGACAGGAGTTTTGGGTCCTGGTGTCGCTAGTTATTTCGTTTGGAATGGGAGTCAGGTGGCGTAACTGTAAGCCTAGCCAGAAACAACCCAGCTTTAAATAGGTACCCGGAGAAATCTCGCGAAATTAAACAGGAAGGCGAGCGAAAGCACTGGATCGCTTGTCCCCGACCCCCATTCCACGTCCTTTTGAAGGGCCATGAAACAGAGATCGCCATGAAACCGCTGGTAGAAACGTCCAATGCTTTTTTTTTTTTTTTTTTTTTTTTTTTTTTTTTTTTTTTTTTTTTTTTTTTTTTTTTTTTTTTTTTTTTTTTTTTTTTTTTTTTTTTTTACAGTAGCAATAATTTGCTTATCACGGTAATTTAGTTACCAAACAGCAGTTTTATCTTTCTATCTAGCAATTGCTTTTTTCCTGAACAACAGTAACAACCGTAGAAGTGACAACTCAGTATACGTATAAGAGCAACTAAATTTTTTGTAAGAAGGATTTTATTGTGCAGGGTGGAGCGAAATAGCTGATTCCCACGTTGCCTTTTTCTTCTTTTTTTTTGGGGGGGGGGGGGTACAAAAACGATGAAACGTCAGGAGAAGGGGAGGGGATCCTTAAATTATTGTTATCAACACATATACCAGAAGAGGTTGTTAAATCTCGAACAAACTTGATGAGGGGCAACAGCTAATGTCTTAGTTTTGATTTTTAGGGGGCTGGGACGAATTTCACCTCTCTTAGGGGGGGGGGGGTGAAAGGCACAGCATTTTTTAATAATTGGTTGTCTACAAAAAGTAAAGCGCGTGAGTTCTTGGATCTCGACTAAAATTATTTGGAAGTAACAGTTAATGCCCTGGTTATGCCTTTTCGGTGATAAGATTCATTCCACCTCATTTGGGGGGGGGGGGGAAATTAGTGGCCAACCAATTAGACGATACATACTGAACATGCTAGCAGTATTTTGAATTACGCTAGGTGCAAAGTGTTCACATTACCTTTGAAGTTTGTGTCTTTCATCTGCCTTTGACCTGTTAAGATCAAAACCAGTGTATATTGTTTAACCAGTATTTTACAAAGGATTATTGTTTGGATATTTTACAGCCTTTTATCACTATCAACTGTTTGAACTATTTGTGTTAATTTAGTACCTTGAACGTTAATTAACCCAGAGACCTTCAAGGATTGAAGTTTCAAAAAAGTGAAATAATTGGGTTTTTATTTATGGACTATACTTGTGTAATAGCTAGCTGTCAATAGACGCTTGCGGTGTCAAAAACCTGTGTGACGGGTTTCCGTCGCCAAATTAGACATTATTGAGCGTCAGGAAATTTGATAATGACGTTGCGTTTGGCAAATTCTACGGATGCCCTTTGTGGCCTGTTCGAATAGTTGGTATAACTGAATCGAGAAGGAAAAATCTTATCAAGTATTTTGCTACAGATCACACGAAAAAGCATCACTGAGTGAGGAATTCATTTTGCCGTCCGAAGAGAATTTCACCGAAGCTTCGAAAAACAAAAACAAAATGAGTTCAAGGTGCTTGTACTGAACTGGCAAAATTTCCGGATTTGTATCAAGAAATTATGGGAATAGCTGGTGCTGCTTGGACAAACAGTGTATCTTCACTTTCGTCTACCCCAGTAAACGCGTTGAGTGAAATTGAAAAATAATCTTCATCAGGATATTCACAAATAGGTGATTGAGCAGGCAACAATAGTGCGATCAGTGAATAAGCAATTAACACTATTGTCACCATGATCTATGCTGCAGTAAGTCTTGATTACGGTTCGAAATTTGCAAATATTGAAAAGACGCTCAAGGGGTTCCAAACTCAAATAATGGCGCTGGAAAATCGCGTCGAAATTCTAGAATACCACAACGACTATTTGGAACAGGGAAGAAGATCGAACGTTCTTCTACACCCTGGACAATCTCAGATAGGGGGAGAAACACTGCCCATTAGCGTCCTAGAGCTATCCAATGCTAACATGGGGATCTATGTGCTTGCTAGTGGCATCAAGTCAACAGAACGCTTACGTACTCAAGTTAATTTGAGCATTGATTTAGAGTTTGTTGCGTGAAAACCCTATTTTTGAATGTTAATCTTTTATGAGACATTTATGATCAGATTATTTTATTTACTTGTTACTGATATTTTTACTACTTATTTTAAATTCCCTCGGGATTTAGTGATTTATTAACTGCAGGGACTTGGACTAACAGATTTAATTAGCTTAGAGGATTGAACTCGACTGAACTCTTTGGGCATAATATCAGCATCTATTATGGATCCACAATGTTGCGCCATCTGCTCAAAAAGGACAACCGGGAAAACAGGTGGCACGCATTGTATTAAATGCAGTAAATGGTCTCATTTCAGCTGTGGAAAAACTAAGTACTCAAGTGACTTGAAGAAGACCTTTGTGTGCGTAATTTGTGCGCAAAACGATTACCCGAAAAACTGTATTCTGACTAAATTGAAGTTGAAAAATAACAGTCCAAGACAGCCAAATAACAACGAGAAGAACCATATTCAAAACGAGTGTTATTTTCCGAGTGAAAACGAGTTGACAAAATCATCAGCGGCCTCTTGCATAGTACCGGGACTTATGGCTGCTGTAGAAAATATAGCGGTGGAAAGAAAAGACTGTCCAGGTTCTGACCTGATTTGTCTCATATTTGACGGAACGACTAAAGACAGCCCCTCGCTAAAGACAGCCATTCTTCCTTTTTACCTGTGAAAAGTGCTTAAACCAGCATAATAAGAGTGGGTCAAAATGTCTCTGTACTGATGTATCTCTTCAATGCAGTAGCATTTGTTACCAGCCATGTCACGCAGATTCAACAAGAGTATCCTCAGCCCATTGACACAGATGAAGAGACTCATACAACTGATTATACCCCCGAGCGACGTGTTTGCAGATTTTATATAAGTGGAGGCTGCAAATAGGCGGAGAATTGCACGTTTCTTCATATTTGCGTAGATTTTTTTTAATGGTAGCTGCCATGACGAGTGTTGTCATTTGTCACACAAATCTCTGTGTAAAAATTCGCTCATGGATTTGTTTCACGAATTGTTGTCCTAATGTGCATCTCACTTTCCACAGAAGGAGAATGCTACGTTTTAAGACTGAATTGCAAAGTCAAAAAAAAAAAAAAAAAAAAAAAAAAACGGGGAGCGAAAAAATGCACATCCCTTGATGCAGGGCTGCCAAAGACCCCCGTATCCGGTCCCTCTTATGAGTTTGAGTCTCATCAAAAAAGGCGCCTCACTTTTACAATCGTTTTCCAACCTGAAGAGATTTGGTATGCCAACTGAGGTTCTGAAATCTGTATTCTGCAGCTATGTTAGGCCTACTCTTGAGTATGTTTGTCCAGCTTGGCATGAGGGTTTTGCGAAAGACCAATCAGATAGACTTGAGATGATACAAAAAAGAGCTGTAAAATCATACTTGGACATAACTACACAAAATATGATGGTGTACTAAAACAACTCAACTTGAATTCACTTGATAGTCTTAAACGTGAGTTAACTTATCGATTTGGACTAAATTGTTTGAACTCCCAAGCTCATCGTGGTCTACTACCCAACCTTGAGAGCCACCCTACTGAAGGACCAGTCACTAGACTCCGGCAGATAAAAAATAATTGCCCACAGTTAATGACTTACCCAGCCTCTAGTACCAACAGATATTTCAAGTCGTTTGTCCCTTATTTTATTCGGTATTTTAATAATGTTATCTTGACAAATACTTAATTTTCGATGCAGTTTATTTCAGGTATTTACCTGTGAGTGCTTTTAAAAACCAACCATTTATATACTTTATTCTGAAATACTCTGTATAAACTGTCGCTATTTTAATTTATTGACCCTGAAGCAGTACTCACTTCCTTACATTTTGTTGTTGTTGTTGCTGTTTATTTGTTTTAGGTCTTTTTTTGTGTCATGACATGCTAATGTTAGCTCCAGCTATTGCTGTGAATAAAATATATTCTATTCTATAATCCTGCGGAGAATGTTCTCTCGCCCCTTTCTTGTCACTTTTTATTCATCTGATTATGCAAAGCGCGTGTTCATGAACAAAATGAAGGTGGCCCGACCGAAAGTATTTATATTCAAGTATTTATCGCCAAAACGCAAGTAACTGCTGAATTTGGCACGTGACAAACGGGGAGTTATGAATGTGTGGACTGATGGCGGACATGTACTAGTCAAACCGGAAAACAGTTCAGCCATCTTGAAAATTAGGGCGCTACATGATCTGATCAGTGATCAGTAATGACACGTTGTTTCGCTATTGAGATATCAAAGAGTTCTCACTATTGAGTGTTCTGGAGTATTATCATGAATAGAATGATCAGCAGACTTTCAGATTTATTCAGTAATCCGCTGTCTCTTGGCCAATTATAATCCACCCCTATTGTAAATGATAATTTAAGTGAAGAAAATAATACGCAAGCTATGAAAACTAGTAATTTTATGGATAATCAGTCACTGAAAAAATGGTCGGTCAAAGAGGATATTATTTTTGCATTTTGGAATTGCCAATGCCTTAGGACTGCGTACCCTGCACTTTGTAGCATATTAAGTGATATACAAGAAAAACTGTTAGTAATAGGACTATGTGAGACATTTATGTCGAATAGGGATAATTTTTCTTTTCCAGTTTCCAGGATATGTCGGTGAAAGGAAAGAACGACAGGTTATGGAGCGAGGCGGTCTGGCTTTGTTGATAAAGGAACGAGTTTCCTAATGGGTGAGGAAGGATCTTCTTGCTGTGACTTGAAGGAAGGCTTGACTCTTATTATTGAAATAGAAGACAAATCTGGTTAAAATGTAGTTGTTGATTTAGTTTATAAGACATTGTCATTTAATGAGGATGTTTTTATTGATGAGACGGAAAAGTTCATGGAGAAATTTAATAATGATCATAATATAAAGTAGCAATGGGTGATTTCGAAATTGACCTTCTTACATGTACAATCCGTCTATATTTTCTTAATTCATTGATTTCATCATTCCAGTACCCCCCGGTAACTATTCCTACACGAGTAGGACGCTTATAAGTCGGACGCTTATATTTGTGGATGAACAGCTGCTTGAAAGTTCATATGCTGATGTTTTATTTACGGATAGATCCGACCATCTTTTTCTTCTTAGTAAAATAAAAAAAAATCTTACAGGATTATAAATGAGGTTGGTCAAATAAATAAAACATTTTTTCGTGAATTAAGAAAATATAATTAAAAAAAATTGACAGGAGAATGGGTGATGCAGATTTTACTCCAGTTTTTGAAGAAGATAACCCGTCGGTTGCGTATAATAATCTCGTTGCAATCTTTACAAAGATATTGAATGAGATGTGTCCTCATAGAAGAATTAAAAAGGGTAGAACGAAATTCCCAAAGAAGCCAATGAATTAGACAGGGTATTTTAAATTATATAAGTCGGAAAATGAATTGTATAAAATATACCTAGGTGAACCACCTGTAATTAATTTTCAGCCGTTAAAAAATTACCGAAATACTTTGAACGGATTGAAACGGAAAGCTGAAAAAAAAATGTATTTACAAAATGAATTTATGAAGCATAAATGCGATATGAAAAACATAGACAGTTGTATTAACATAGAAAAATTGTCATATAGAAACATAGAAAATTGTCAAAAGGATAAAATAAAAGTTATTAACTAATTACGATCAGAGGGGGGGGGGAATTGACTACCCCAAAGGATGTTGCGAATTATTTATTTGAATATTTTTCTAGTAAGGGAGTGAAACTTTGCGATGATGTTAGGAAAAGAATCAAGCGGCCAAAACAGTTCATTCGGAAGTTCCAGTAGAAAATCAGTTGTGTTTTAATGCTTGTACTATAAATGAAGGGAGAGAAATTATCAGTAGAATGCAATCAAATTCAAGTGGTGTAGACGGGATTTCTCTTGAGAGTGCTAAATCAGTTATAACACCAGTTGTATGTACTTTGATTAATAAATCAATGGAAAAGGGAATTTTCCCGGAAGCTAAAAAGGTCGCTAAAATAATTCTATTGTACAAAGGAGGTAAGAGAGACGAACCTTCAAACAAAAGACCCATTTATATCCTCCCTTTCTTTTCAAAAATATATGAAAAGGTGATAGGATCCAGGCTAACTGATTGCGTTGAAAATAACAATATCTTATAAATACACAATTTGGTTTTAGAAAAAAAATGTCCACAGAAATGGCAACTATTAAACTTGTAGACTGGGTATTTACGTCATTTGAAGTGGGTCTGATTCCAGCTGCTTTATTCCTGGATTTGAGGAAGGCTTTTGACACGATTGACCACAAACAGTTATTACTTGAGCTGGAAAAAATCGGTGTGACCGGAAATAGTTTGTCTTGGCTTGAATCTTATTTAAGTGACCGGAAGCAAATTGTGATGAATGGGTGTTTTACTTCTGTGGCTAGTGCGATAATTTGCGAAGTACCCCAGAGTTCTATACTAGATCCTCTTTATTTTTTATAGATTGGATGAAGTATTATTTGTCAGAGGCTGGTATAATCCTTTTTGCAGACGAAACTCTTTTATTAGTAGCTCCTCTGTCAGCTGATCTACTTCTTGATAAAATGATAAAGGCAACGACCAAGTTTGTTGAGTGTGCAGATTTCAATATTTTGTCATGAAATTATACTAAAACTAATTACATTTTATTTTCTCGGATATATAGCATTGAAATTAAAACTAAGTTAGAATTGATATTAAATGGATATCAAATAAAAAAAGTATAGATAACAAAATATTTGGGTTTTATGATTAATGAATTTCTATCATGGAAAAAAACATACAAATGTTATAGCTTCAAAGTTCTCCAGATCTCTGGGTGTGCTTCGCCGAGTTAAAAACCTAGTATCCCAGAAAATTCTTCGATTGCTTTATTTCGCTGTTTTTTACCCGTACATTTGTTATGGTTGCTCTGTTTGGGCTACTAATTTTGTGTCCTATTATGGAAAAATCCGAAGAACCCAAAATAAAGCTGTTAAACTTTTGTCACCTAAAACTTTGTTTACTCATAATACTAATGAACTTTACACTAAGAATCAACTTCTTGATATTTTTAAAACGAGAGATTAACAAGTTAGCATTTTCACATATAAATTTGCGAATAATATTCTTCCCTCTTTTTTCGAAATTTTTTTCTCCATTAACGGTTATCTCCATAGCCTTGATCACGAGGGGCATCAAATCTGGTACACCCATTTAGAAATACGGTTAGAGCTACTTTTGTAATTAGAAATTTTGCCCCCCCCCTCTGTATAGGGTATTATTATAATTGAAATAAGAAATTCGAGTCATCTGGGATCCTTCAAGGCTGCAGTTAAAAGATTGTTTCTTGCAAAAGAATAGTATGTTTGTATCATGAAAAGAGAAATCACCAATGCAACAGCACAAACACATAAAAAAAAGAAAGAAAAAGCGAGACAGAAGGAGAAAAGGAAGACTGTTTTCCTAAATTAGTGATTAATATAGACCAGCACTTGAATGAGGCCTTAACCCTACTCATCCATACAATCACATAGGTGAAACAGCATAGCCAAACACAATCAACCATAAAGAATAATCCATGGACAGGCAGTCATGTCGTCAATAAGTATAAGTCGTCATTTACCAAACAATAGAAAAAATAATAAAGACAAACTAGACCTACGTTGCCTGGGCAACGTGAAGTGTTGCGGCAACCTTTGTTCGGCTTTGCCGATTAAAGTGTTGCGAGAGCAACACTTTGGTTTTGTTTCTTCGCTATCGGTTAAATGCTGAAGTTGTCAAAATTATCAAAGCTTTCAAAACGGCATATTCAAAGAAGAACACAATCAGTAATCACATGATCAAATTCTTCAGCGTTGAAAAAACAACAGCAAAAGAATATCGGAAAAAGGGACTAAATTGAGTTTGCAGCCAGTTGAACTTTATCCTTTTCAATCGTAGACATCGTGACGGATGGAAACTTGGAACATTATCTTATATAATCTAGTTGGTATTATAAAGCTATCCGTAACTTTTCAGGATCAAATACCATAGATGTGCACCAATTTGCACAAATTTGTAGCCCCTCATGAACCTCCTCTAGCAACCCATTCTTGCTTACAAGTCCCTCTTCCGTGAGAGACAAAGAATAACACAATCAGTAATCAGATGATCAAAGGCTATTCCTCAGGGTTGAAAAAAAAAATATTGGAAGAAGGGACTAAATTGACTTTGCAGCCAGTTGAACTTTATCCTTTGCACACCATAGGCTCTGGCTCGAGGACAAGCAAAAACCATCCTTTTTGGCCCCAGGCAAGAGTCGTACGGAGCTTTCCAAAATATAATGTCATATTCATCAATCCGGCCCGAGGTCCACACTAACAGCCAATTATTACTTACTATGCCCCTAAATGTCACTTTGCAGCCGGTTGAACTTTATCCTTTTCAATCGTAGACATCGTGACGGATGGAAACTTGGAACATTATCTTATGTAATCTAGTTGGTATTATAAAGCTATCTGTAACTTTTCAGGATCAAAATACCATCAGGGACCCATAAATTTCCTGTAATGACTCGCCATCCAGGATCGCTTATTATTGGATGGCGAGTCATTACAGGAAATTTATGGGTCCCTGATTCCATAGATGTGTACCAATTTGCACAAATTTGTAGCCCCTCGTGAGCCTCCTCTAGCAACCGATTCTTACTTACAAGTCCCTCTCCCGGGATATACATCCAAGTTCACCGGAAACAAATAATGGGTACACCAACTAGCAAAAGTTCCAAACCCCTTGTCGCTGAAGTCATTGTAGCCTAACAGCCGATTATTACTTACAACTCCCCTACATGTCTTACAATCGGCAACCAAGTTGTTCTTACCATCAATTACACCAGAAACAGATAATAGGTACACCAATCAGCAAAAGTTGCAAACCCCTCATTGCCAAAGATGATTATAAGCTAATAATCGACTGTTGCTTGGAAGTCCCCTACATATCTCACAATTGGTATCGGCCTATTTTTGGTTCAAGTGTGTACCTTACCACTGAAGTTGTCAACCCCTTGAAACTTTCAAACTGGTGTATGTCATGAAGGAATTTTTGTAAAAAAAAATGGATGACATATACTTTGATCAGCTCATCAAGGTCTATCGACTGTCATTGAAAAAAAATTCTATCTGTCTTAGTTCAAAAGGTGACTTTTTTGCCGGAGGCCAACTTTCTAACACCACCACTTAGAAAGGAGCAAAGGATAAGCTCTAATTTCTTTAGCAATGAGAGAACTTTAAAAGTTTAAGAGGTATATCTGATACCATTTCTCTATTGCAATCCCAAGTAGAAAAAAAAGAATGGTAAAGTCAGCTGAAATCACGAACAGAAATGGCTAGAAACAATAGATGGCAGCACTTTCGGACCCGTGGGAAAATCGCACTTTTTTGTTTCTGTAAATTTTTCTATTTATCACTCAAAGAAGATATATTGGCTGTGGGGCCGGGGAACTACCGCATATATTTAACACTTATAGATTTTAGTCCATCTTCAATTTGAAACTGGTGCCTGCCTGCTTGCCTGCTAGAACGGAGCTTTCCACTCGAAAGCAGAAACATGGTTTGATGAAACGAAAGCTTGGCTGCACAACTTCAGATACTCCTCTCTGACATAGGCTATATAACTCCACTTCACTTCGCACACCATAGGCTCTGGCTCGAGGACAAGCAAAAACCATCCTTTTTGGCCCCAGGCAAGAGTTTTACGGAGCTTTCCAAAATGTAATGTCATATTCATCAATCCGGCCTGAGGTCCACACTTTCCGTAAAAACCGCACAGGTTAGACCCTTACCAGTTTCCAGGAATAACCTGAGATCGGCGGCATAGAAAAAAAAAAAACAAAAAAAAAAAACGGGACAAAACCAAAGTGTTGCTCTCGCAACACAATAATTCAGAGGCAACAACCCAACACAAGGGCTCATCAGGAGAATACACTGGCCTATAGGGTTTCGCCACTTTAATATCGCGTATGTATATGCTTGTAGTTTATATGTTTGTATGTAGTACTATTTAAAGTAGAGGAGACTGCCACCTGCTGCCAAAAAACCCTTTGAGGCTTTTTTAGCAGATGCTGCAAAGTGTTTAGTATATATTTTAAAATAAAAATTTTCTTGTCATTATCTTATCTAAATCCTCTGTTTTTGGATGGACCATTTGCGTAGTTTAGCTCTCTTGCCCCTGAAAATTTGGTTGCTGGGTCTCCATCTTAATTATGCCTCTTCAGATATCGACCTAATGGCCTCATATAGGCTCTTCTTTATTGTAAATTGTACAGTGCATAGATACAATTTTATTATACTGTGTTGTAATTTATAATAAATAATGTTGTGTATGAAGCTTCATTTGAAAAATAGTGTTCTTGGATATTTTATGTCATGTTTGGTCTTTAGTTGCTCTCCAGATCAGATCTTTTTTTGCCTGTTCTGAATGGTTTTAAGTAAATTTACATGTTTCGATTGTTTTTTTTTTTTCATATCCTCTCATGAATATAGTTCATGTATTTTTTTCTAAGCCTAGTGGGATGACAATAATTATATAATTCAACGTGTTTGGGTTCGTGTTCAGTTTAGTTTCTTTTTTTTCTTTAATTTGTCTTTCTTTTCGTCTCTTGGTTGTTTTCTGGAGGAACTTATAACCCTAGTGGGATTACAATAATAATATAACTCAACGTGTTTTGGTTTGTGTTCACTTTAATTTCTTTTTTTCTAATTTGTCTTTTTTTTTCGTCTCTTGGTTGCTTTCTGGAGGAATTTATTGCGTATTTTAGCCCCACAGAGTTAGCTCCCTAGAGTTTAATGGCTAATTATTTTATAAATTCTTTTTCTTTCTTTTTCTTTTTTTCTTTTTTATGTCTTCTAATAAGATACTTCTCGCTCTTAAATATTAACAGTGAGTTATTTTTGAAGAAATGTAAAAGGATATTAGAAATGTTTTCGGACATCTCAAAATAGTGTTTCCTGCTAATAGTGTTTCTAATAAAGAATAGTGTTTCTAAGGCATATAAGAAATAGTGTTTCTAACTAGTGTTTATGTTTGTTGCAGATTCATTAATTGATATTGAGCACAGGAAAAGTTTTGCAGAAATGGAACAAGCGGAAATCTCACATTTAGAGACTCAGTATTCTCCTATGTCACCAGAAACCAATCCAGCTGGGATGACAACTTCAGTGACTGCCGTTGAAAATGGGTTTCTGGACAGCAATATTGGTCGCAGCGAAACTAGTGGTTCGGTCGACGATCCGGCAGAAACAGGTCCTTTTTTGTTTTACGTTTTTTCAAAAAAAAAAAGGACCAAGAAAAACAAAAACTATAAAAGCTAATCATCTGTTTCAACTTCATCTATGAGAACAAAGTTAGAACGCGCGGATGCTACATCTAAAGTTCGTATGTTGGGAGAAGTATATGGTTTAAGATGGGGGTAAACAAATTCTTTTTGGATTTTAGTAGAAGATTCTGACTTTTTACAATCCATTAAACTCGGAATTATTAATGATGGAACTTTTTTGTGCAACCAGAAGAAGAGGGTAACAATTTTCTATAAAAAGACACTCCTAGGTCTGTTAACAGCAGTCGCAAAAAGCATTTCCTAAAAACTTGTGTCTACAAAACAATAACGCTAGCTAATTCTAAAATATGCTTTAAACGTATTAAACTAATATGGTAGTATTTTTACTACATTATGGTTCTGAGTTGCAGTACGGGTTCGGGTTGTATCGATATCTGACGGAAGCAAGAATTAATTGAGATTGCTAGCACAAACAAAATATGTTTTGTTAAGGTAATAACAGGAGCTGGCGTCCCCCCGTGAAAAATTTCTACCCGTGAAAATTGCCCCTCTCCCCACGGAGGATTCCCCTGGCCATCCCCCTCTCCCCATACACATAAAGGAAAATTCTTCCACATACAAAATTGAGAAGCCAAAGAGAAAGTACAAAATATGTACATAAAAAATCATATTTCAATTTCCAAATTGTGTAATTCTCCGTCAGCCTTCAGATAAATATAGGAAAGGGCCTAAGGGGGGAGGGGCTGGAGTTAATCTATCATCTCCCTCCATTTAGACTAAGCCTCGATAAGGGTGCTGCTGGAAGCTACCTCTCTTTTTGTTACACAAAACATTTTTTTATATTTCTTTGCTCCATTTAACTAAACCGAATCGCCTCTTTTATCCTAAAAATACTATGAAATGACGTGTAACTACACATGTGTGGCGAGAGGCAGGTGCCTCAAAGAGGGTATTTTAATGCCCAAGTGCCCTAAATCTCACTGAACCCTCATAAACATAGAATGAGTTTGGGGAAGGAAGGGAGGTAGAAATTGCTATCTAATCCCTCTTGATTCCCAGGAGTATTTTTGGTCTACACCTTTAATATTTATACTGGTGGGGGGGGGGTAGGGGTAGGGTAATAGTATCACTTTCATTGCTACGATCTTTTTTTCTATGTTGCATCCACATGCCTACCGGCACAGAGGGGTAGTAGTGTAATTTCGTCTAAATCCTGGATGGGAGACAAAGCTGAAGGCAATTTTCCCAATTCAAGGGAAAATGACAGTGAAAATTGAAAAATAATTCATGGGTTAGTAAAAAGGATAAGATATACTAAAGAAAATTGACCTGCTTATCTGGATACTTGAATTATGTAGGCATATCTTAGTTCTGACAAGATTTTTTGCAGAAGCTCAATTTCAGCTGGGTGTGGCAAACTGAGGCCTGGGGGCAAACTGTGGTCTGGGGGGAAAACTTGGGTCTGGAAGGGATAGCTACCTTTCCTTGTCCCATAAAAAATTACACCCCTACAGAGCGGAAAAAAGGCGATGCCATGCATCGTGGACTTTGCCAGAAAATTCTTAGGGTATGGGAAGTGACAAGTACTACAGGGAGCTTTGTTTTCATCAATTTAAGCGGTAATCCCTCTCTTTTCCTATATAAAATGTTTTTAAACATCCGTATACAATGTATGCCAACATTAAAGAACATTATTGTGGAGGTTGTTACGACTTCAGCCACGTGGAAAATCAAGTCACGCAGAACTTTCATCCATAAACAATAATACCTGTCTCCGTCCTCCCGAATTTCTTCAGTAATATTATTATTAAGAACTTATTCAACAAAACTGTTGTTCTTTGAAAATATTGAATAAATAATCAAATCTTGTCCAAAGTTTTATTTATAACCCAATACTGAATTCTCAACTCATTTGGCAGCAACTGGCTGAAAAACAGACTAGGTCTTCAAAAGGACGCTTGGAACTTTGGATTTCCAATTGAATGAGTCACTTCCAAAGTTTGTTCGACCACCTTTCCCATTAAAACCCTATATCTTAACAATGTGCAACTTTTATAGCTTACAAACCTGGAGGCATGGCATTCAACCTTTGGACTATTTTGAGGAAAATAGTTATGTCAAAATTCTAATCGGATACGTTTGGGGAAAACCGGTGGGGGATGGTTCTATGCCCCCAAATCACTTTTAACTCTTAGAAAGGGCACTAGAATATTAATTTGAAACCAAATGAGATTCTCCGATATTTATACGGCCACTCCTTCCATATGAAGAGCTCCTGGGAGTAACTAAACAAATATTAATGTATTAAGCCCTTGTGGCTCTTTTATGACAACGCTATTGCCTCTGACTTATACAGGTGAGTAGAACTTTCAATTCTCCTTCTAATGTCAATTTAAAGTTATTTAGGGAAAATATTGGGGGGATTTCTCGGTGAATGTTCCGTGGGAGGGATTTCCGGGGGGAGAGGAAGGACTGATGCCTAAACCCGGCAATAACTACTATAATAATAAAACTGCAATACGGTAATAATACTTATCTATGTTTTATAAATTATATAAATAAATAAATTACATCTAACGCAAGTCTTGTGCTTTGTGTGATTTGATTTAATTTAGGGATTTTTCGATGCTTAGACATTAAAATTCTGGTATAACCTAGTAAAAATTGGTTCTTGGATGCCATACTTAGTCAAAAGCAGCGGTTCATATCCTAGTTATG
This sequence comes from Artemia franciscana, assembly GCF_032884065.1. Lineage (NCBI taxonomy): Eukaryota > Metazoa > Arthropoda > Branchiopoda > Anostraca > Artemiidae > Artemia > Artemia franciscana. The sequence continues at coordinate 61,398,462 of NC_088866.1, read as the reverse complement.
CCTTTCTAGAGTATAAAATCAATTCAACCCAAGGCTTGGAAGGCATAGGCCTATGAGCCCCACTTTCGTTCTTCCATTCATACCAAAAGAAATTTCTTAATAGTGATTTCATCAAGGCGTAACATACCCACCTTTTTTTTTTACAGAAATATATCTATGAAGTCAGTGTGTTTGTCTGATTTGACTTAAGTAATTTTTCTCTGAAAGTTTTCCTTTTAGGGAATTTTCCTTTATAAGTTTCAAGCATTTAATGTTCTTGTATTTGTCATTTGACTTCAACATTTAGGAATTTGAAAAACTTGTATCTTTTTACTGAGTAAAATGTGATAGAGCAGAATGGAAGAAAAACACCCAGAACGTGTATGTTCAGAAAAATATCAGGTGGGACTATTCCCATCTATTTTGAATTGTCGTTAATATGTCGAAGCTATGACAAATACATCTCAGCACATCATAACAAAGTGCAAAGCCGAAAAGAAAACAGCAACTCTATTTCAATATTGACTAAGTACATCGGGATTTTTGTTCGGGGATTGTAAAAAATAAAACAAAAAAAAACTTAAATATCGATGTTTATATGTTAAAAAATTTGTTTACATTTATTTTTGTTGCTTTGGTGTGAGTTGGACTCAATTTTGGGAGGCCATGCTTCCACTATCCCTGAATGGATATCAAGTGAACACATTTTTTTTTTCTAGCGTTAATTTTCGGGGAGAGTTTGCAAAAGCTCTTTTTATGGAGAAATTCTATAAATTTGGAGATAGGAAGCACTACTTTTTAGTTAATTTTTCGTGTCTTCATAAAAGGAAATAATATTTATAGGTAGTGGGCCGAAAAATAAATATAATAACACTTAAGACTTATTCTTCTTCTTCTCTTCTCCAGAAGTGGTCGTAGAATATCAAGATAGTGCTCATTAGAGGTAAAAATAAATTTCCAGCAATTTTTGGGCACTATAGTGTAAAAAAATACTAAGGGTTTGGGAGGAGCGAGTTTATCCCCCAAGTCTCTCTTAATCTAGAGCAGTGGTTCTCAAACTTTTTTTTACCCATGTACCCCTTTTCCTTTCTTTTTATCTTGGTGGACCCCTTCATAGCTATTGGACATAAGAAAAAATTTCTATTCTTCACTAATATAAATTTTAAGGTTTTAATTATCAAAGAAATATTATACGATTAAGCTTTATTTTTAAATGAAAACTAATTTAATACAAATAAAATATTCTACTATAATAATAATAGTAATTATTATTATTAATATTATTATTATCATTACTATTATTGTGACAATAACTACAATATTACAATGTTTCTTCCATGGGCAAGCAACACAAGCTCACGGAGAGTAGAGCTCCTCAGGCAGTTTAATTCACTCCAGCATTATGTAAACTGGATAAAAAAGGAGTGGAAATTAAGTGTGTGATTAAAAAAAAAGGAAAGGGCATGTTTATTCAATGAGATCCCTGTGGTTGATTCTTCTCGGCCAGTTTATTTATATTTGGTTCTATTGATGTTAGTGATAGTCGAAGATCACCCCTTTTCATAATGTCAAGTCTATTGCGATCTTTTGATAATATTTAAGAAAGACGATTAAATCCCGCTTCAACAAGATAAGATATAGGAAAAGCAATAAGGTAGTTTATGCCAGAGCAAAGGGTACATCGTAGCAACATCATTTGTTTTCCATATATTGTACTTGGTGATCTTTGAATTTTGCATGCATTATTTCATCACTTTGGATTTCGTTGAGGGGCTCTTGCAAAGATATGTCTATTTCGGCAACATTAACTTCGAAAGGAATTGAAACTCAAATCGGTATATCCATTCCGAGTAGGTCGCCAACCCGAGTTTGCATATCTTCATGTATATTTTCCAAATATTCACCATATAACGCAAGATCTTCATCTTGCAAATCACTGTTAATACAGACCAAACAAAGAAACTGTTTAAATGCACGACGCCTGATATTATTCTTATTCAGCTGTGGTTTCCTTAGAAAAGCAGCAATAGAACTTTTACTAGATACCAGATCAGAATTGTTTTCTTGGAGCTGTTTATTAAGTGAATTAAATTTTTCACATATATCTGATAAGTAAAACACATCACATTTATTTGAAAGCAGTTTTGCTCCAAGTCGTGTGTCAGCAAACAAGGAAACAATAGAATCCCAAAGTGCAATGAAACGCTTAAGACAATTCCCCTTTGATAGCCATCTCACCTCTGTATGTAATTAAATAAAAAAAATAAGTTTTTTTAACTGAAAGTAAGGAGCGATATTAAAACTTAAAACGAACAGAAATTACTTCGTATATGAAAGGGGCTGCTTCCTCATCAACGCCCCGCTCTTTACGCTAAAGTTTGACACTTTCTCTCAACTCTTCTTTTTAAAACAGTAAGAAACTTTAGCGTAAAGAGCGGGGCGTTGGTGAGGAAGAGGCCCCTTTCATATACGAAGTCATTTCTGTTCGATTTAAGTTTTAATGTCGCTCCTTACTTTCAGTTAAAAAGCTTGTTTTTTTCATTTAATTTCTGAACGTTTTTGAATCAATGTATATTTTGATTTTAGCTCTCCGCAGAGGAAAAATTAGAACGAAATTTGGATTTTTTTTTTTTGGCTAAATGGCTTTTTCATAATTTTGATCGAATGATTTTGAGAAAGCAAAGAACGAGGGAGGAAGCCTAGTTGCCCTCCGATTTTTTGGTTAATTAAAAAGGCAACTAGAACTTTTACATTTTTTACGAATCTTTTTATTAGTAAAAGATATACGTAAATTATAAATTAGCTTACGTAAAGAACTTTAGTATTCTCATGTTTTCATTACATATATGAGGGGGTTCGCCCCCTCGTCAGTACCTCGCTCTTTACACTAAAGCTTAAATTTTGTCCCAATTTATTAAGAATGACCCCTGAATCACAAAAGCCGTATAATAAATAGTTGAAATTACAAAAAATACTTTAGCGTAAAGAGCGAGGTATTAGGAGGAGGTGAGCCCCTCATATGGGTAATAATTTCTGTTCGTTCTAAGTTTTAATGCTGCTCCTTACTTCCAGCTGAAAAAAAACTTCCATATTTATTTTTTCATTGTTTTTTTTTTTAAAATAATGCTAGTAAATCCTGCGTTTCCTTCATGGAAGTTTTCTTCCCCCATGACAAATTCCTCGATGGAAAGTTCCCCCAGCATATCCCCCTCTTCTCAACCCCTCCCCCAACCTGAAAACGGCTGTACACTTTCCAATAACCATTACTATATGTAAGCCCTGGTCAAAGTTTGTAACTTGTAGCCCCTCCCACGGGGACTGTGGGGGAGTACGTCGTCCCCAAAGACATAGTTATAAGGTTGTTCGACTACGTTGAATAAAATGGCTATCTCAGAATTTTGATCCGTTGACATTGGGAAAATAATCAGCGTGGGAGGGGGACTAGGTGCCCCCCAATTTTTTTGGTCACTTAAAAAGGGCACTAGAACTTTTCATTTCCGTTAGAATGAGCCCTCTCGCAACATTCTAGGACAACTGGGTCAATACGATTACCCCTGGAAAAAAAAAAATAAACACGCATCCGTGATCTGCCTTCTGGCAAAAAATACGAAATTCCACATTTTTGTAGATAGGCGCTTGAAACTTCTACAGTAGGGTTCTCTGATGCGCTGAATCTGATGGTGTGATTTTCGTGAAGATTCTATGAATGTTAGGGGGGTATTTCCCTCTATTTTCTAAAATAGCTCAAATTTTCTCAGGCTCGTAACTTTTGATAGGTAGGACTAAACTTGATGAAACTTATATATTTAAAATCAGCATTAAAATGCGATTTTTTAATGTTGCTTTTTGTATCAAAATTCCATTTTTTCTGCTGCTTCTATATTTAAAACTGTCCTATTCCTTTTGTGCTCATTGACATTTTTGTTCTCTATTTCGTTTAAGATAATTTCTTAAACCAGATTGGCCTACCATAACATAAAGAAAGAAAACGGTCAAAAATGGGATTTTTAAAAACCAAATGAAAATACTGAAGAAAACACAGAGAGCGAATATTTCGAGAGAACAACCTTCCCTCTCCTTCAGCGCGAACAAAATAATATAAACAAGGAAAATGCCGAAGAAAAAACCAAAAACAGCCGCGGAAGTTACAACAAAACCAGTTGAAAACCGCCAGAAAATTAAAGATAAATAAAATACAATAAAAGACCAAAAATTATAAGAATTAAAATCAAATACCTAACAAAGATAAAGTGAGTTATTCGCTAGTTTCCGCGGTTTGTAATAATTCCAAACAAATATAAACTGCCATCGGCGGACATTAACGAACAACTGAGAGAGAAAAAAAAAAATCATTTCACTCGAACAAACAAACCAGCAGTTAAATAAATTGGTGAACTAGGTCAGCTGATTTCTGATTTTAACCATTGCGTTTCTTGTAGATACCCTTTGAGACCCTTTGAGACCGCAAATCAAAGGGAAAATTTAGTTTATCTTTTTCTCCCGTATGTTAAAGGGGTTTCAGACTACATCTCCAAAGATCTTAGTAAAAAAAAAATATTTACACTTACTATAGACCCATAAACTCAGTTCTCAAATCTACCAAGGTAAAAACCCTATTCCGATAGGTGAAAACTCTGGTTTCTACAGAATACTTTGCTCTTGTGGCCTTTGGTACATCGGAATAACTGATCAACCACTTACGGATAAATTAACTCAGCACTCTACCTCAATTAGTAACACCCTGAAAAAGCAGAAAAAAACAGAAAATTTTTTACTCTGCCCTCTCGGAACACATATTTAATAATCCGCTTTTATTTAACCAAGCTATCCTAATTTCGCATGACAAAGGTATTGTCCAGCACTACAGAGAAGCTGCTGAAATTTGTAAATACTAACATGTGAGTCTAGCTTTGAAGAGAGATTCAGGTGGTTTAAAAATAAATGAGTCGTATTTCGGTTTTCTCAAAAGAGAAGGCGATACTTTTTGTAATCCCTGAAAATAACCTTTTAACCATTTCTCCAATCACATAATAAAACACGTCATCAAGCCCTTACGTCTCAAAGGGTATCCGCAAGAAATGCAATGGTTAATGTCAGTTTATGCCATTTTGTTTGTTTTTCGTCAATCAGGTCTTGATAGTCAAGTTCTAATATATCTAATGGATTCATTGGTAGTTAAGAGCTTGACTTGCATACTCGATAGTCTATAGGTTCTTTTGGGATAATATAAAAAAACAAACAAAAAAACTCTAGGTCTTTACAACATATTCGGAAAGCCTTCAAGTCTTGTATGATGGTGCAAGACATTGATAGCCAAGGTTGTGGTTTAGAAACCCATTATCATTAAGTACAATTATCTATTTGTTGTTAAATTCATCTTAAAAAAAGGAGAAGTCATAGCCGCAAGTTCAACCCCTTTTACATTCGTAATAAAAAAATGGCTAACCTTTTTAGTTTTTTTTTCTACACGCATTTACTTTTTGTTATATATTGATGTATTCTAGAGTGCTAATAATAAAAAGAGTTAATTATTTTTAACGACAATTGTTCCTTCTGGAACGCACCCGAAATTACTATGTAGTTGAATTATCCAAAATAATATGGTTTAGGTTAGACCAGGTTAGACAAGCGCATTGAAAGGAAAATCTAGCATGGATCACTTAATAGAATAATTCGATTTTAAATTGGGAAGAGAGAAATAGAGTTCTTTATTGTACTAATTTTGAATTAGCACTTGATTTAATTATCAGATTAGTTCCTGGATTTAATAATTTTGAATACATAAGATGCATTTGCTAGTAAATATGTAAATAGCTGGCTATGCATACAGACAGTGTAATTTTAGATATATGGAATTGTCCCTTGCCAACAGTTTGGCATCTAAATTAAATTCTGTCTTGGTTTAAGTCTGTGCAACAAAGTGTATATAGTCAGCATGATTATTATTATTACTCTTGTTATTGTTATTAATTGATTGATACCTTCATTTTCAACAATTCACAAAAATTAAAACAACAATGAAATAAACATAGCCACTACTAGATGGCCAAATGACCTGTGCATAGAGGGTCATATAAATAATTAAATCATATAATTGAGACACACACAACAAGCAATTGTAAAACAGGCCATCAACAATGGAAATATATCAAATCAATATGTACAACCAACTGATAAAGTAACTTACAACTGTAACTCTTCAAATATAATGAAACAAACATAGACAGGAAAAGGTAGGAAAAAAGGAGAATAAATCACATCATAATACATATAAGGTACCTGCTCTCATCCTGTATTACGACTGAGGAGAAACCATTTGACCTGGTATTTAAATGACAAAACTGTCTCAGAGCACCTAATGCTGTCCAAGAGGCTATTACAGAGGGGTATACCTATGTGACGTAATACATGGGCTGACCTACTGTATTTCTCTGTGTTTACTAGCTTGTCAGCATTCCTAGTATGGTGCGATTGATAAAAAGAATTAGAAGAAAAAACATCCACAAAATATGTTTGTGCCCCTTGGGTATAGTATTTTGAGATAGAGCTTCCCCATCCTTTTTAGGATTGCCGTCCTTGGTAGTATCAAGGTGCCCACAATTGTTTTCCCCCATCCCGAGAACCCTGTCCCTCAGCTTACGACCAGCTTTGACAGGAAAAATTCATTCCTCGATTGAGAGGGAAGAATCATTCACCACACCATTATTCATGACTGAGGAGAAACCCTTTGACCTGGTATTTAAATGACAAAAGTGATCCAGAGCCCCTAATACTGTCCAAGAGGCTGTTCCAGAGGGGTATGTATAAGTGATATAATACATGGGCTGACCTACTGTACTTCTCTGTGTTTACTAGTTTCTCAGTATTCCTAGTATGATGCTATTGATAAAAAAATAGAAGAGAAAATAAAAGAAAATATGTTGGTGCCCCTTGGGTATGGTATTTTGAGATAGGGCTTCCCATCCCTTTTAGGATTGCCGTCCTTGGAAGTATCAAGGTGCTCACAATTGTTTTCCCTCATCCCGAGAAGCCCATCCCTCAGATTACGACCGGCTTTGACAGGCAACATTCATTCCTCGATTGAGAGGGAAGAATCATTCACCACTCGCCAGCCACTAGCCACAAGTGAAGTTTGATCCTCAGAACCAGGACTAGCAAAAGAACTTCTTCCTCCAACTCGGATTATTCCTCAGGGGAAATTTTCTCGCAATATATTTGGTGCTTCTCATTTTCAGGGGAATTGAGCTCCACGCATATGATTTTGACAGTCATTACTGACTTACCATTGCGGATCAGGCACTGGGGTGGACGACCAGCGACTGGACACTGAGTGAAATTAGCAGTAATAGATCAATATTTTTGCCCTCTCAGGGGCACTCCAAGAAGGTTGTCGTCACTACCTCAAAAGTCAACCTAATATTTCTGATATTAGAAATATGTATGTAGTTATTTTTTTAAAACTGTACACCCTACCTTGGGGTCAGACTGAATCGTCAATGATTTTGCAGCATACTTCAGTATCTTAAGTCAATTGCGCCGGAAATGAACGGACATTAACACGAGACACCAAACTATACTCGGCTAAATTATTATTTCTTAATATGAAATAGAACACAGAAAGGATCAGGGTCTATTTATTGCGTTTCATTTGTTTTTGTTGCTGTGTCTTCTGCCTTTGCTTTGGCTACATTGAAGTAATTGTCTATGGCTGGTATAAAACTATGTTTTGTCGCTTGTAATTTAATATCTCTGATTCAAGGTGGATTAATTCTAAGGTGGGGGCCTAGTTTTTCTAAGTTTGTGTGGATTCTTGTTTTTATATCGAGTGCTCTCAAAACGTTTGCATTAAAAGGGTTTCTTGTGCAATACTGCTTGGAGGGATGGGCTACCCGCCATCCACACCCTTCTTGTTTCCAGGCGCAATTGGGGTTTTTAATGCAAATATATGAGGAATGAAATTTAAATTTTTTCATTCAAGATTAGGACGCACCCATAAAAGTGGATCAGGACTCAAGCCTCAATAGTCCATTGCCTTCCATTGGAGAAACGGATGAATGATCCTTAAAATTTCTTTCAGAACGTCTAAAACGTGGTAAATCATAGTATTTTCTCTGTTGTTTTCATTGGATATTCTTGAGCAACGCCAAGTTACTGGACTCCGAATTGAAATTTTCAGTGCTACATTGAAGGTTTCAATAATCAATAATCTTTCACAACCGTTCTCAAATAATAATTAGAAAGTTCGATTTTCTGGGTTATTCATTGATTTAGGTTTTGTGCCAGAAGAATAAAGATCAAAAGAAACAAAAATGGTGCTCATTTTCTTGTGTTGTTTTTATTCGGTTTTTGGCGGGTAGAGGAGAGGGACATAATTGATCTAATTTTATTTATATCATGCAACTTCAACGTTACGCCGTTTTTCTATGAATTCTAGGTGGTACTCTTCGAAGAGTGGCATCTTGTCCTAATCAGAAAGCAATGGAAAGGCGACCAGACCCAGTATCTGAAGTCTGCGAATTGTCAGTTAAAATTGCAGACCTTGGTAATGCTTGCTGGGTGGTAAGAGCTCTCTCTCTCTCTCTCTCTCTCTCTCTCTCTCTCTCTCTCTCTCTCTCTCTCTCTCTCTCTCTCTCTCTCTCTCTCTCTCTCTCTCTCTCTCTCTCTCTCTCTCTCTCTCTCTCTCTCTCACCTCTTTCCATTCTGGCCTTATGTCTGTGACTTTAAGGTTAAAGATGCTCTACGGTTCAGGTATTATAAATTTCCTGACGAACCGACCGATAGGTCATCTGGTTACCACAGTTAACTCAATTGCATTACAGTCTTCGCTATAATGCTTTAAAACATCAGTTCTGGATTTAATTTTTGATTTTCAACGGTTCAAAGTCACCCAGACTGAGCCTAGAATACTATGGTAATGGAATGTAAACCAAAAAAAATGATGCGTTGCTGTTTTGTTAAGTGAGGGGGATACTAGGTTTGGTGCTTTTCTTCCATCCTTTCTTCCCAAATTGATGTCAGGTTTTAAGGGAAATCTAAGTTGTATAAATTTGACGAAGATCAAGTCTCCGTTGTGGGGAAATTAAATTTCATTCTAGAGTCCTGTGTACTACATGAACACCAGTTATGCGAGTTATAAGATAATAAGAAAAAAGAGTAGGCTTTTTATACACATTTTCCGGGAAGCAGAAAATATGCACGTGTAAAATGTCACAAAGTGTTGGCTTTTACCCTATTAAGGCAGTCTCAACTTGTTTCAAAGAGAAGTCACTCATATTTTAAGAAAAAAACATGTTTAGCTATAAATAAATTAAAAGGCAGAAAAAGGCTAGAAGAGGTTATAAAGGCCTTCAATTACTATGAACTAGATCATAATGTAAAAACAGCGGAGCTTTCCCACGTCACCCCAGAAGAATCCTCGTTTTAAATGTACTCTTACTAGATGGTGCTAATGTTGTAAATGGGAAGCACCACGAGTTGAAGGGGGCTTAGGGATTTATTCTTTCACTGAATTTTATTTGTTAGTTTTTATTTGTTCTATGTTTTCAAAATGAACTAGTATATCTTCTACTAATCTATTCCTTCAATTCTTCATTTTTTTTTTAAAGGACCATCATTTTACGGAAGATATTCAAACTCGACAGTACAGATCATTGGAAGTTCTTCTGGGTGCTGGATATGGAACTCCTGCTGATATTTGGAGCACTGCCTGTATGGTAAGAAGCTTCTTTCTATCTCCGGTCCAGCAAGACTAAATTTGGGATATTGTGCTCTTTTAAGCCTTAAATATGGGTTTCAAGAACTTGATTTTGTTTAGAATTATTTTATAATTAAGGTCTAACCAACTTGATTATGCATTCTAGAATTTGTTTGGCTTCGCTAATCCAATAAGTCATTATTTTCGGTTTGTTTAACTGAAGGTTCACAGCCCACCCCTTACTTAGATTTCTTGGATTTTATTTGGTTCTCGAGGCGTTTAGAAGTCACTTGTTTTGAACCAAATATACTCTTTCCTTCCTTACATGACTATTTTGAAGTTGTAGACGTGCAAATTATTATTGGCGCAGATGGATTCTGCAGATGGTGTGTTGTGTTTCTCTACTCCGCTTGAAAATTGAAGCTGAGGAAGAGAACGCCCTCAGGAATGCCGAATTAGTATTTTTATTATTTTTTTAAAGTTGTCTTATTAATAACAATGATTAAAAAGACACAACATGCTAGGGATGGTGCAAAATTGTGTTAGGTTCATTCCGCCACACCTTTCTCTGTAAAACGTTTAGGTATATACTAGACCCATGAAAGGAGATCCTTCTGTGGATAAGGGCTGTGGTGCCGAAGGGTTTGTTAGTCTGCTAGGAAAGGCTTTAAGGATGTTAGAAACTAAGCCAAAGGTTAAATGGGGTGCTGAGGGTTTAGGATTCGATGGAAATAAACACATCCTAACCTCGACTTGCGGAATTCCGTTCAGACTGCTGAAATACAACCAGATATATATTCAAAGTACTGAAAATTAATATTGAAAATTAGAAGTCCAAGGTTGGTCCTTAAACTTCAGTCTAAAGTACCCCTTCAAACCTAAGGAGCCTGGACATAAAATCACGTTCGGAAAATCCTGTGACTCCCATTCACAGGAAAATTCACGGAATCTACGTTTTGATAGGAAATGTAGAGATGTGAAAAGGTTCATTTCAGAAGCTGTATAGTCACATGGTTTTCCCTTTTAAATTAATTTTAAAGTCAAAAAAAAAAAAAAAAAAAAAACTTCTATTGAACCTAAAAGTGCAGGTAGTCAGAAAAAATTTCTAAACTAGACAGCCATAAATGGAGCTAAACAAATATGTAGATACCAAAGAAAAAAGAAAAAAATAATCAAAAAGAACAAAATAACCACATATATGGGGACATTCACTAGAGATGAACACCCAGGTTTATTATCCTTAATTGGCATGCACGCCTTAAACGGGTTGCATTGCTATTCAAAAAAAATTTCCATGGTGTCATGGAAAATCATAAGTGTAGAATGTAATCATAGGTTTGAATGATATTGGGAGCGAAATTTAGGCTTATAACTAGGAATTGTTAGGGGGTATGGGAGTTTTACTCACTTTCGTGTGCTTTCTCTCACAAAAATATGAACATTTTAAGAAAACATACCTTGGATGTGAAGGAAGATTTGTTTAGTGAGGAAGAATTAGCGACAGTACTAAAAGGATTAAAAAATAATAAGGCCCCAGGTGCTGATAGTATGATTAATGAGTTTCTTAAATATGGTGGCTCTGAGGTTAGGAATAAGCTACTGAAGATTATGAACATGATTTTTGAAAAAGGGGAAGTACCCAATGATTTTAGGAAAACCTTAATTAAACCACTGTATAAGAAGGGTGACAAGAGTGAGTGTCGTAATTATCGAGGCATTAGTCTGGTCTCTGTAGGTAGCAAATTACTGAGTAATATGATACTTTTTAGACTCAGACATGCTGTAGACAAAGTTTTAAGGGAAGAACAATGCGGTTTTAGAAAAGGTAGAGGATGTGTCGACCATGTTTTCACTCTTAGGCTAATAATTGAGAAGTCCCTTCGTTGTCAAACACCTTTGGTCCTCAGTTTTATCGACTATGACCAAGCTTTCGATTCTGTTGATAGAACAGCGTTAACAAAGGTCTTGTCGTTATATGGTATACCTGAAAAATACATTAAAGTGATTTGCGCTATGTACGAGAATAATACTGCTGCCGTTAAGGTAGGAAATGAGGTTAGCAACTGGTTTTGTATTAAAATCAGGAATTAAGCAGAGTTGTGTTCTATCCCCCTTTATATGGATCATTTTGATGGACTTCGTCTTAAGGAGCACAGGAAAGGGAATTGGAGACCATGGAATCAAGTGGGGAGGAAGAACGCTCCTGGACTTAGATTATGCTGATGATTTAAGCATATTAGATGAAAGTGTGAGCAAAATGAATGAATTTTTAGAGGTTTTACGAGTTCAGTGTGCTAAAATAGGCTTGAAAATTAATGTTAAGAAGACTAAGTCACTAAGGCTAGGAATAAGTGAAGATGAACAGGTGACATTAGGTAACGAAAAGATAGATCAGGCTGGGAGCTTCAGTTACCTTGGTAGTATTATTAGTAAAGATGGTGGGAGCAGTGAAGATGTTAAAAGTAGAATAGCTAAGGCCCAGGGTGTTTTTTCACTGTTAAAAAAGTTTGGAAGAATAGAAAGATAAGTCTACAAACCAAGATTAGAATATTGGAAGCTACAGTGATGACATTGGTCAAATATGGCTCCGAAGCATGGGCACTCCGAAAAGCAGATGAAAATTTACTAGATGTTTTCCAGAGAAATTGCCTACGGATTGTTCTGGGTACCCGGCTGACTGACCGTATTTCAAACAGTAGGTTGTACGAAAAGTGTGGTTCAATCCCGCTTTCTGGGGCTATAATGAAAGAAAGGTTGAGATGGCTAGGCCACGTCTACGGATGAAGGATGGCAGATTACCGAAGATTGTCCTTTTTGGCCAATCGTCTGGGGCTACACGGAAAGCAGGTCGTCCTTGTATGGGTTGGGAGGATGTCATAAATAAAGACTTAAAGGAAATTGGAACTTCCTGGGAGGGTGTAAAGAGGGAGGCTTTAAATAGATTAGGTTGGAGGAGGAGCGTGCGTAGCTGTGTTGGCCTCATGCGGCTTGGTGCTGCAGTGAGTCATTAGTAGTAGTAGTAGTAGTGTTTTAAAGTTGCAGATTGGAAATTATATAGCAACTATTTTGTCAAAAATTAAATGGATTGTTAAAATTCGGAAAACACAGTTTTTCTTTGATATTCAGACATTTATTTTGATAACACGAGAAACTCTTGGGAGAGGCACGAGCCTCTGTTTTAATTTTTTGTATGTCTCTTGTTCTTTCTCTTGTAATCTTTCCGTCAGCTTATTTACCCCCCCCCCCCCCCGAAAAAAGTCAGTAAAATAGTGGTGCTTTGCGCCACTATTTAATTGACTCAATTTTTTTAACGGCTGGCTGAAAACATAGGTTAGTGTCCCCCTCGCCCTTGCCTGACAAACTTGACTATACCTAGCAAAGCTAATATATATTTCCAAATAGAAACGGAAGAATTAGATTCAAGTGCCTTGTTTAAAATTGATATGAATTCTTATGTCTACTTCCAAGATTTTGCAAGTTACCGAATTGTGAGTTGTTCCGTATTTTTAGTTTTATAAATTTATGTGTTTCAATATGTTGTACAAGTTGTTGAACATATGTTTTCTTAGTTCTCCTTCTCCATGCTTTCCTCCATTATTAATTTTAGCCCTTAGGTTTGTAAGAGCTCCTGATAAACGAAATTAAGCTCTCATTTCCTTTAGGAAGATAACGCCATCTATCCTTAAAGGTATTAGTATCATCATAGATTATGCGGTATTTTCTTTCCTTCTAATGTATTTTTCCACGCAAAGCGAAACCCTGTAAGCAATATTCTAGTCCAGTGTGTTACCAAAAAAAAAAAAAAAAAAAAAAAAAAAAAAAAAAAAAAAAAAAAAAAAAAAAAAAAAAAAACTGATTTTGATTTTGGTAATTCAAACTGGATGAAGAAAATGAATTTGAAGGTGTATATTGACAAAAATCCCAAGTAAGGTTTGAAGAAATAAGAACATAAACAATGTAATAATGCTTTACCAAAACGAGTGGGCTAGAGAATTACTTAGGGTATCAGCTCCCCACCCCATAAGTCTCACCCATAAATGTGTATTTTATGGTTAGCTAAAAAAGAAGAATTTTCCTAGTTGGTCTCACTAAAGAATGGTAAAATATATTTTAGTGATTTCTTCTTTTGAATCTACTGATTTCACAGTTTTGAATCTACAATCTTGAATCACACTTTTGAATCCATACTGATTTCACAGTTTACCTATGGCGAAAGTTTTATTGACTAACGTCTATGACATAAGCTTATTGTGTTAAGTTAAATTTATCCTCAAGATCTTCTGTGGCATATAAGCAAAAGCATCCTTCATACTGTTCCAGCCTAGGTGCTTTGGATTCGCCTTGGCGTTCAGTTGTTCACTCTGAACACTTTGGCCTTTTTGTGGCAGTTTTTCAACATCGCAGCTTTGAATTTCAAAATGAGAGGGTAGCTTGGGTTAGGGCGTTGTGACATTTTTTGGTTATTAAACCTGTAGGGCTGTAAGCTGGGGACCGAATTAAGTTCTTGTGATGCTCCTCAGCTATTGAAACTTTGGTTCTAAAGCGTGGGTGCTCCAAAAAAGGGAGGAGGATTTGGTAAATGTTTTCCAGAGAAATCGCCAACGAATTGTTTTGGGTACCTGACTGACTGACCGTATCTCAAACAGTAAGCTATACGAGAAATGTGTGTCAATCCTGCTTTCTTGGGCTATCGTGAGAGAAAGGTTGAGATGGTTAGGATACGTGCTGCGGATGAAGGATGACAGATTGCCCAAGATCGTCATTGTCGGGCAACCGTTTAGGGTCAAACAAAAAGTAAGTCATCTTTGAATGGGCTGGGAGGATGGTGTAAGAAAAGATTTAAGGGGAATGGTTTTAGGGATGATGGGAGATTTGAGAAAAGGGAAAAGACTTTGAATAGATTGGGGTGTAGGAGGAGTGTGCGTCCTCATGCAGCTTGGTGCTGCAGTGAGTTGTTGTTAATAATAGTAATTGTAGATGCTGTTTGGTCATCGGAACTGTAGGGCCTTCAGAAGTAGACACACGGCCTAACTGCTTTGTTTTATTCTTAGCACTTCGCTTTTAAACTATTTTATCATAAAACCGAATGCCATGAAGACTGTACCTCAAATTGACGTTAATTTTGTCGAAATTGACTCGTACAAGGTGTCATTTCGATTTTTTTTTCTAATAGTATGATTAATTTCTTGGGTGTCAAGAACTTGTGCTGTATATTTTCTATTAATTGAACGTGCCTTTATCAACACTCATATTTCCTCTTCTTCCTCATAACCCAAAAAAGAAACATTCATTTAGTAATAGTTGGTGCAATTGGACGATATATAATCCTGCTTGTCCTATTCTTCTGCCTGGCAACATTTGGTTCCCTAGCAGTTAAATCTTCTTGGATCTTCTTGTCCCTTTTTTTATAGATACAGGACTGATCCATTTAAGCGTTTTCTCCCCTAACTGATAAGTGCTCTTGAACTGTTTTCTTTTTTTTCGAGAATGATCGATTAAGAATCTTAGTTACTAAGCTTTGTCTGAAGTTTCAGACTTTTCACTAAAACTGCAACTGTGACAATTCCCCCCCCCTCCCCCCTTGTATATCTAGGAAAGGAATATTAAAAAAAATCTTTATTAAAAGAAACCAATATTAGGAATCTTTCTCTAAGATTTATGAAATTTCGTTAAATCGTTAGGCGTACCTCTAACATCATTTTGCACAGTGTGTCTCTGACATATTGCATATGCACAAAAAGGAAGAAAAAGAAGAAACAAACTTGTTACTTTGATTTATCTAAAGATTCAGACGTTTCAGTGGATCCTGGCCGATGATTTTTATGTAAAAAAAACTAAATTGTCAAACAGCTATTATTGGATAACACACTGCTTAAATGTAGCTAATAAAGCTAAATTAAAGCAATGAAAAATGAATAAAATGAAATGATTTAAAAAAAATGAAAATTAAGTTTGTAAATTCAAGTAAATAAGTTAATGAAATTAAAAAAAAAAAAAAAAAATAAAATGAAAAAATTAAATTATTTAAATTAATTTAATACTTAGTTACAAATTAGTAAATACTTTATGATAGCTTTAAATTATTAGGCAACTCATGAAAAATTTTGATTGAATTTTCAAATACAAAATTAAAACCAATAATCTTAGAAAGTTTGTATCACTACTTTTTGTTTAAGCTTCATTTGGCTCGGTAGGACATTTCTGCTTGGAATCATACACACATTATTATATAAATATAATTATTTGCATGCTATAGCAATACCAATACCATTTGCTTTTTGAGATGATGATGGATAAGTGTAGTCAAGGCTGTATCCAGGGACAGGGTAATTGGGTTCGAACCCCCCTCCGAAATTTTCTTCGACCCGAAGAAAAGTAGCAAAATGCATATAAACTAATTTTCTTTTGCTTTTTATATTTTTTTCGTGTTCCCCCCCCCCCCCCCCCCCGCCGAACGAAACTCTCCCCTCCCCTCTGAACAGAAATCCCCTCTGGATACGCCTTTATGTGCAGCATTCTGTTTTGGATAAAATTTAGTACTCATGTCCGTTTGAAATGATGAAGTCCTTTCCTGGATAGCAGGATAATATAGCATGAAAGCTGTTAAGATTTCCACGTACATAATCTCTTAGTATTATTTCGATAGCCTTTGGCTTGATTTCCATAGCTTCCAAAGATAATTTTAATGTCAGTTTTTAGGCGAAAATTAAAATTTATGCGGGAATGCTTTGTTTTTCTTGACGGCTTAATTGCGAAATTCTACTGAACGAATTTGATATAAGTTACTGCGGAATTATTGGAAGTCGGTGTAATTAATCCCTCTTAATAAATATATGGCAAGACAATTGGATGCGGTTGCTAATTTTGGTTTTAAGCAGATATTTTTTTTTTCGCCGTTTATTATTATAAGGTATTTTACTTCTTCTGAGATGATTTATGGTTTATGTTTATGGTTCGGATTCAAAATTTATTGTTTAAGGTTTATACTCAATCTGCAAGCTTTTTATTTTACTTTAACACCTTGACGGTAGAAATAACAAGCGTTAATGGTCTAATTGTAAAAGGTTAATGGCATTAAGGGATAAATGTTTCAACATGTCGAGGAAATTTTATTTCCCGGTATACCCTTATGATATTTTTTTTTTTGTAAGTTCATGGAAGGCCAGAAGCTTTGATTGAAAGCGGTGTTTATTCATATATATATATATGTATATATATATATATATATATATATATATATATATATATATATATATATATATATATATATATATATATATATATATATATATATATATATATATATATATATATATATATATATATATATATATATATATATATATATATATATATATATATATATATATATATATATATATATATATATATATATATATATATATATATATATATATATATATATATATATAAAACTGTATAGAATCCAGAATTTATCCAGTGTTTTGATGTTGAAACTCAAAGTCATAACCCCCCTCCCCCTCTCCCCAGAAATAAATATAGAGATTATTAGAATTACTCCAAATTTTTCTGCTCATCCTCCCCCTCCTTGCAATTAATTTCTATCCCATCATCCGTGCTTTTTTTCTGGAGACCACATGCACTTATTTGGTGTAGTTGCGCCCAAAACCAAATGGTATATCTCCTCTTGTTTGGGAATGAGCCAATCATCTAGCATGTCTCAATGTTAATCAATTTTACCAAATTTATTCTAATAAACGTATTTAAAGAGGCGCATTTACTTTGCTTGAAGCATGAGAGGTGGTCC
Organism: Artemia franciscana; assembly: GCF_032884065.1. Taxonomy (NCBI): domain Eukaryota; kingdom Metazoa; phylum Arthropoda; class Branchiopoda; order Anostraca; family Artemiidae; genus Artemia; species Artemia franciscana. The sequence continues at coordinate 61,381,000 of NC_088866.1, read as the reverse complement.
TTGGCTGGGACAACGAAAAATTTTTCGGTAACTTGATTTCAAATATCATCTTGTAGAAAGTGTATGTACGATCCATCAAAGTTTGGCCGGATTTTCCTGCCACATATAATATATATATATAAATATATATATATACATTTATGCATATGAGGAAGAATATGGGAAGCTATAAATTCCAGTTACAATAAGAACGTTTTTCCTTGTTTATTTTGAGCACACCCCGGTGAAATCGTCGACACTGGATTGTTTGGGCTAAAATACAAGTGTCATGCCTCTATTGCCGAAAAAAAGACGGATTCTTTTTGCCCCTAAGTTTTAACAATGTTCACCGTCGTTTGGATGTAATATCCCCTTATGGTCTCTTGCTGATCGATACCTGCCGTCACATCTCCCACAGATTTTTCAGTTCCTGATGCCGTCATATTGCTTAAATTCGTTCATTGTTATTTCTTCTCTCTTTTTTTTTCTTCTCGAGAGCTTTGGTATTAATTTGTTAGCGTCACTAGCTCTGGTTAAATAGCATTGTTGCCATTGTTTAATTTTCATTTGAGTGGAGTCTAATTGCATTCCCGTGTTATTCATTTGATTGTCTTCCAGTTGGAAACCTTTGTCCTTCTAAGGGGGAGGAACTGATTTGATCTGTTTCCCCTCTCTGTCAAGATTTATTTGCTCAATGATATTGATCCCAAAAGTAGGTTTGTTTTAGCTTTCAAGCATCAGGTTGTGGGATTAGATTCTAATCTCAATTCTGTTGAGAGACCAAAGCTTATCTAACTGAGATTGTTTGGCTAAATGATATAAAAGGTCCGTTTTTTTGTCTTTTCAATCTGCCAAGGTCTTGCATCTTTTTAACAAAAAACTAAAGTAGCTCTGAGCATTCTAATCTTACTTCTAAGGTTTTTTTTTGCAAATTGCTTTGCTCCTTCTGATCATTGGTCTAAGGACTATGATGAGATTTTCGTTAGATCCCTCCGTTCAATGTCCAATGGGGCAGAAATATTTGAATTTAAGCGATTTTGACTAAGATTAGTGACCACTGAGTTAAGATTAGTTAGTATCTTGATGAAGTAAAATCAAAAATCTTATTAGTGGAGTGGCGAAAGAAGTAGTATCTTAGTAGCAAGAAACGAGACTAGAGTGTCTTTTCAAATTAGGGGGTGTCTACTAAATAATAGTGATTTGTTCTCATAGCTTGGCTTTAGGACAGGTAAAAATTTCTTTTTTTCCATAATAACATTGCAAAACAAACTTCTTGCCTTTCACTGGCTCTCTATGTGGCTGTTTATTTCCAGAGATTTGTATTCTTAGAATTTTGCTTTAATGTAAAATCTACAATTGCCTAGAAGAGAAATTTCTGAAGATCCGTGCTGATTTTCCCTCTAAACCAGTTTGGCTTTTGGCTGGAACTTGTAATCAAACATTTATAGAATATAATTTGAATCACGTAATGTTCCTTATGTGATCCATCTGTTTACCTTTGAATGTCATCACAGATAACATATATCTAAAGACAATATGAACTTGAGAAGGGGCATTTTGACTGCAAGGTATGTTCAAATAAAAAGGAGAATTTTCTAATTTTAGGGACTACGCAGCTTCGATTGTCAATTTTTTTTTTGTTATTGTAATGTTAGTAATAGGTTTCCCAACATTATGACACGACCTTAAGAAGTGGTTTATTATTGGTTTATAGTGGTAAAATTATAGAAGTTTTGCAAGTTTCTTAAAACGATTTTCAAACTTTAGAAGTGAACATTACGGTTATTCTTTGAAAATGGCGTAATTTCAAAAGCGATCGTGTAGTAACTACCTAACGCACGCTAAATTTCTACCATTTTTTACAATTTGTGGTATAATCTTCTAATGATCCTGCGAGATTCAAAGCAAAACACATCTTTACCTTGTTTATATTTGAAAAGTCGGTTGCCTTTAGCCTTTAGGTATAAAAACGAGTTAATAAAGAAAAAAGAACGTCTACTCTTTTGTGAGCATCCAGAACTCAGTATCGCGTCTTGGTTTTTCAGATTAATGATTTCTATGGTGTTATGGAGATTTGCCGACTACATAAAGTAAGATTAGATAGTTTTTTTTTTTTCATTTGAACGAAACGAGCATTTTAATAGGGGGATATGATATTTCAGTTAGAGGTGGTGAACGTGCTATTTATAACAGATCACATCAGCATAAGGTAGGGGATCAAAACTCTCTACATTTTAATGGAAGGATATGATATTTCAGTTAGAAATAGTGAACGTGCTATTTATAACAGACCACATCAGCATTAGGCAGGGAATCAAAGGACCCTCTACACCAAGATTTTTCTTTGTACTGTCCTAATAAAATGTTTGGGAAACACACTGCAATCCAGGTTCATCCTCATACCTAATTGTACGTCCCGGAAGTGGTAGACAGCCTTCAGAAAATTAATTGCTTCCTCAAAGTTTCAACTACGGGCATGAAGCTGTATTTCAGATAGTTTAACTTCACAATGGAAACCATACTTTCGGGAAAAGTTTTGGCTTTATCAAGAGTTTATAATGCGAACCAAAATAAAAATAAAGAGGTAATAAAATGCCTAAATCTGGAGATCTAATGGTATTTCTATGTCCAAGACGGAATTTTCTATCTCAAGAAACAGTTATTAAAAAAATAGTGAAGAGTTTTGAATTGCTCGATTTTACTTTACGAAGCTAAACTAATTGCTATATTGGCACTTTTTCGTAAAAAAGAAAAATATCTGTCTAAAAGCACTTTTTTTTTTTTTTTTAGCGTGGATACTATCATTTTGCAGATTAATTAAAAAAAAAAAAAAATCCGAAAAAGAAGTTTTAAAAAAAAAAAGTAAAGGCCATATTAAAATTAAGATCAGTAGATACAAATTCCTGTTAAACTTCAAATTAGAAATGTCAAGAAATTACAATTAAAGAATAAATGAAACCCAAAACGAACAGAAATTAGATAAACCATCATCATAGTAAACAAACTTGCAATAAGTACTAATATAATTGAATATTAGACTTAAATTGAATATGCAAGTGAAGCTTGAAACGAACAAAATCACTACAAACAAGAGTTTGTGTTTTGCCTCATTCTGTCACTGTAAAAGTCTAAAACCTATTGCGTCATTAGCGCTTTACTGGAAACAAATTATATTACAATTTTGTCTTGTGTAGTAATTACAACATTGAAAACAAACATAAAAATTAGAGTAGAATTAAACTTTGAAGTGATGAGCTTTCAGCAATCAATATCATTATGTATCAAATACTCAGTTTAATTTTATTAGTTATTTCAAAGACTTTTCAAGACAAATATAGTTTAATTTTATTAGTTATTTCAAAGACTTTTCAAGACAAATATAGTTTCACTACAAGCAAGAGTTTGATACTGCCCCCTTCCCTAACTGTAAAAGTCTATAGCCTACTCCGTCATTGGTGCTTCACTGGTAACGAATTATATTACGTATATTTTCTTTTCCAGTTATTAAAGCATTGAGAATGAAAATAAAAATTATAGCGAAATAAAATCTTGAACTGATTATCTTTCTACAATTGATACCATTATATATATCAAACGTTCAGTTTGATTTATTTGTATTTCCCAAGACTGTTCAAGACACATAAAAGTCAAAGAAGGAAACCAAACCCCAACTCTTGTTTGTAGATTTTTGTTCATTTTGAGCTTGATTTGCATAATAATAATAATAATAATAATAATAATTTATTCCAGAAAAAGCCCGTGGGCCATAGGAAATTTTTATAACAAAAAACAAACAACAAATTAACTAAAATAAATTAATACTATTTAAAGAAAACGCTCACGTTGTGCCGCTGCAATCCTTACAAATCTTGCTATCCTTTTAATACTCAGGAAATTTGTCTCTTTCGTTCTATCTACCATCCATATCTCATTCAATTTTTCTTTACCATACATCTCTCGCCTCCATTCATTCAATTCGACACATTCACACAAAAAATGTATTAAACTTTCATCCTGAGATCCACACATAGAACAAGCAATAGATTCTACCTTCTCCCCTTTTCTCCCTTGATACTTTCTTTTCTCGCCAATCAAAAATCCATTTCCCCTCCAATCCAAATAAGCCTTCAAATCCTCTCTACTTAAACTAACCTTCCAAAATACCTCCTCCCCCCAACTACCATTTATCTGTCTATACAATTTTAACGACCCTGAACGATCCAGACTTGCCCACCATATCTAGATTTCTTGGTTCTTCAACCTCTCTTGTACCTCCCTTATTACTATTTCCTCCATACCCATAATCCCCTTTCCTTCATTCCACTATTCCCCTAATCCACACTTATCTAAGATATCCTTACTCTCCCCCGGCCACCCTGTTTTACTTTTCTGTCTCAACGCCTCTAAGTATGCTGCCTTTGCTACCATAAATCTCTGCATACCCAGTATCCTAACCCAATATCTCACCATGGTCACTAGCCTCATAGATCGCAGCGACGCTCACCCTAAATCCCCCTGGATTACCTAATTACTAAACGAATCCCATAGTCCTAACATCCTCTTATAATATCTCATCATAACCACCTCGTCCTGAACGAGTCCTCATCATTAAATTTAAGTTTCACTCGTTTATATATATATATATATATTATATATATATATTATATATATTATATATATATATATATATATATATATATATATATATATACATATATATATATATATATATATATATATATATATATATATATATATATATATATATATATATATATATATATATATATATATATATATTATCAATTAAAGCTTTTAAAACAATTAAAAACTTTAGCGTAAAGAGCAAGGGATTGCGGAGGGGACAACCCATTTCATATACGGAGTAATTTCTGTTCGTTTTAAATTTTAATATCGCTCCTTACTTTCAGTTAAAAAAAACTAGTTTTTTTTATGTAATTACTGTAAAAGACGAAATATTGGTAAATGTAAGTATTCACCGGTCATTAAAAAAAAACTGTGTTCAGTTATGTAGGCGAATTCATTATTGAAAGATGGCTTGACAAGATGCCAATTAATAAGTTTAGAATATACATCTACGTAGGAATGTCTTTTGAGAGGGAAGGTGGATAAAAACTGGCAAATTCAGTAAAATATACAGGAAGCTGTGGTGATAGATTTAAAAGTCGGAAGAATTCTAAGGAGGAGGGGCGAAACCCTCTGGCATTATATACATACTTGCATTTAAAATGAATGTCTTAAAAACGTTAGTTGTTTTATATCAGCGTATAAATACATACTTTTGAATGCAGTAAAAAATAATGCACATGATTCGAATAATAAAATCTTCTGTTAGTGTTTGCAATTGAAGAACGATTAAAATATACAGTGAGCAACCATTGCTATGGGTCGTAGGGTCGTAGGGGTCGTAGGGGTTCAATCCTCAAATCCTCAAACCCAAGCTAAGTAGTCTGAGATTTAGTTTCGCTTTTAATTAAAACCAAAAAATAAAATGTGGAACGGAGTCGACCCATAGATTAAACTGTGTATTTTACATGTTATTTTTCATCTTTTCATTTCTTATTTCAAAGTAAATGCATAGCGATATCCTAGCCCTATTAGTGAAGGGTTGATAATATTACCAGTCCCTCTTTAAGTGTATAGTAATTTTGGATTGGTTTATGCTTTGATTGCTTTCTACTTGCAAACGAAAAACTTGGTTTCTTCATTTAATAGATTAAAAAAAAACTATCTAAAATCTCTTTCTAATATTTTCATAAGCTGAGCGAGACCGGACTTGAAATTGATCATCTCTGAAATGACAGATTTTAAATTGAAAGATGTAGTAGTATACGGCCAGTATCAAAGTCAAAATGAAATCCGTATACGAAAGCTAATATCGATATTTCTCGTGGATCATCATCAAAATTTGAGTCCTGGAAACACTCATAAAAAAAATTATTGAAGACCTATAAGATGAAATTTTGCAAGACTTGGGATAAGTTATCTGGACTTTAATACCGACGAAGAACAACAAAATTTAAATCTCCTGAGCGCTTTCCGCTAATATATGTTCTACTTAGTCAAGGTTATTGGAAATACCTTTATTTATTTCTTAGGCTGTAGCAAAATTTGCGGCGTCATCCATTATTTGATTTTGATAGCTCCTAGCTTTGTTGGGCCTTAGATAAATGTTTTCAGAAACATCGTTGCTTGATACTTAGGTACATGCATAGTGACTCATTGTGCAGGGGATAGCCGTAGGTGTTATTATTTATTTTTGACCCACACTATACAAAAGTATAGTACGTTGAGTAACACGGAGAAAAACACATAAAAACACAATGCAAATCCAAATATAAATCACAAGGAAACCAGTTACAGAGTAACACATAAGAAATAAGATACTAAAACAAAAGAGAGAAAACATAAAAGGATAGGAAAAAGAAGAGAAACATCAGAAAAAAAACTCACAACTTGCAGAATCTAATAAAGCAGTGCTGCATAGAAATTTAGAAGCAAGCTGTCTTTATTGTTATTATTATTATTATTTAATTTTCGCTCAATGTTTACAATACTAAAAACGTGGAATAACAGAAGAGAGAAAAACAAAAAGAACTCGGTTTTTTGTCCAAGGAGAAAGAAACAGCAAAAATTTACAAAATCTAAAATAATTAATCTGGGCTCTTTTTAATTCGTTTTTCTTAAGAATAAGTCACATCAGTCGTTATAAGGTTAAGTCACATCAGTTCAGTTTTTGTTAAGAAAAAAAATCGTTCAGTGCGTTTTTGTTGTTGTGCCCCTTGGCATTGTGCGTCCCTAGGCCCTGGCTTACTGGGCCTATGCGTAAATCATGGCCTGAATGAAAATAAAAGACATTTGAGAACATTTAGAGGAGGTGTTCAATTTTTACGAGCTTAAAGTTGAAGAGGTGACAACAAAGGACATTTTGAGAACATTTAGAGGAGTATGTGTTCCAATTTGGGGAGATTAAAGTTATAGAGCCGACAACAAAGGATGTTGTGAGAACATATGTAGGAGGGGATGTTCAATTTTGAGGGGCTTAAAGTTGAAGAGGAGACAATAAAGGATTTTCTTTTAGAACTTTTAGAGTTTTGTGATTTTGAGTAGCTTAAAGTTGAAGAGGCGACAACAAAGGATATTTTGTGAACATTTAGAGAAGGGGGTGTTCAATCTTAAGGAGCTTAAAGTTGAAGAGGCGACAACAAAGGATATTTGGAGAACATCTAGAGAAGAGGTGTTTAATCTTAAGGAGCTTAAAGGTGAAGAGGCGACAACAAAGGATGTTTAAGAATATTTAGAGGAGGGAGTGTCTGAAAAGAGTTCAGTTTTGGGTCTAAATTTTTCTGATCTACCTCGATGAGTTTCTTCGGACCTTTATTCAGGGACCCTCGCCTCGTTCTTTTTTCTTCAATTGTTCATATTGTCATCATGACTGGTTTGCAACAAATTGTGTGTACAAATTTGTAATTATGTTTCGTACTTCACTACAAAGGAATTATTTTTTTCGCTTCGTATTTCTGCTTAGTAAAGTGTCTATATTTATATTTAGAGAGATGGTGAACATGTTTTGTGTGCAGCCAAAAACGGTCTGTGAGCGTGTGGTAATGCTGCTATCTGAATTGGTTTAACTGAATTTGAGGGTTGGATGTGTTCTGCGTGACTATTGATCTATTCTACTTATATTTGCCTAGCAGGCTGGTTTATTTGACTGCCCGAAATTAGATCATATTACTTAGCCTATATTGTCCTTGGTTCTTAGCAAGACGCGTCCTATATGGGACTTGGTATGTAAACTGGTTGGGCTTGGAAAAAATTTCAAGGAGGCACACTCGTGCCTCTATAAAGAGGCGACACACGACAATGTTAAGCGATCTTCGGTTCCAGTGGTCGCAGACGGATGGGGAGGGATGCATTTCGTAGCCCGAGCTCCAACTAAGAAACCTGCAAAATTTCATCCCCCTCCAACTTTTTCTTCATGGGGAAAATCTGGCCGAAAGTTTCGACCTGTCAACCCAAGCCCCCCTTTAACGTTGTCCGATCGGGCTGAAATTCACAAATTAAGGTCCCCTAGGGCCCAGGAGCTTATCCGCGAAATTTCAGCTTGATCCGATAACTCCTTCCCTGTTTTCCAGAAACCACGCATAGCCACTTAAAATTCATTTACTTTTTTTTCCTAGACGCCTACAGGTCACATCCGACATCGGATCTGGGTGTACGAAGACTCATTGGATGCGGAATTCTCCGAGTAAGTGCCCATGAAAGTTTCGTAGGAAAATCTTAACCCCCCGAAAGTTTCGACCCTCCAACCCCCCCCCCCCCCCCCCCACCCCTTTTAACGTTGTCCGATCGGGCTGAAATTCACAAGTTAAGGTCCCCTACGGCCCAGGAGCTTATCCGCGAAATTTCAGCTTGATCCGATAACTCCTTCCCTGTTTTCCAGAAACCACCCATTAGGTATTTAATTAACGGATTTCTCTCCATAAGAGCCCATGTTAATTTGAAATTTTTAAAAGCTATTGAGAAGTTATATTTACACACATGCAAGTTATTAGCTCAGTTGGTAGAGCGTGAGACTTCTAATCCTCGGGTCAATGGTTCAAGTCCGTTACGGGCTGTTTTTTTTCACAACATCAAAAAAATTTTGATAACACCTGGACAGCTTATCATTTGAGAGATAACAGAATATTAGCTTCTTATGAGCAAAAGAAACATTTCGGTCATTCTATCTATTCTTTTTCAATTTTATACAATGATTTAAAAGCGGGGGGGGGAGTTTCCTCTCCTAATTCCTGTACGAGGAGTACAGGAATTATTAAATTACATCCACCATGGATTGTAGAAAAACGTACCGAAATAATATGAAAAAAACTTCGTTTTCTTAAAGAGTTAAAGAGGCTGCGTCCCAAAGTCGAACCTTAAAACGTACAGGAATTAGAAGAGGCAGTTGGGGGGCTGCCGCCCCCCAAACCCCCAGCTTTTAAAGACTCTTTTGTACAGGTTTTTTGTTTTTTTGCTAACCCCCCGCTCTTGGCTTCGGAAAGGCCCTCTTTTAATTAACAAAAAATTGAAATGAATGAATAATGGAATAACTTCGAAAAATGTTAAACACAAGAGGACAGGAGAACCATTGCGCCGAAACTAGTAAATAGTAACAATGAAGTCCCCCCCACAAAAAAAAACCTGTACAAAAGAGTCTTTAAAAGCTGGGGGTTTGGGGGGCGGCAGCCCCCCAACTGCCTCTTCTAATTCCTGTACGTTTTAAGGTTCGACTTTGGGACGCAGCCTCTTTAACTCTTTAAGAAAACGAAGTTTTTTTCATATTATTATTCTATAGCGTTCGCAACACAGAATGTGTCGATTATTTCAAAAAAAAAAAATTTAATAGGCTTGTCTGCACGGTTGAATATGAGTCTTCACCCCTGCTCTCTGGGTCTCTGGAATAATCAGGAGGTCCTGGCTTAAAATACACATGTTTACATCCTGCTCACTCCCAGTAAAATTTACATACTGAAACCAATGATTATTAAATATATTAACGACGGCTATTTAAAGACGCATCAAACTTTTGAAATACTTGGAAATGAACATGGAATACCTAATTGTGAAACAAACCTTTTCCTATTAATACATTTAAAATAAGAGAGTGATATTAAATTTGTCATTGAACAAGACATCAAAGTAGTTCAATGAACTTTGAGAGAATATTCTAGGGATACTGGCGGGATCTGAGTTCCCCTTTGATCTAATAAAATGCTCCATTCATGACTAGACAAAAGTTTCAGCTCTCAGACGATTAAGAAGGGTTATTGCAGGCTATACATAGGTTACATAACAAGGGTCATCGAGCCCAAATAGTTGGTAGGGTCATCAGCCTCTTATAAGTAGGGTCATCAGTAGTCGCCAGATATTACTTATAATATCCCAAAGCTGGTTAAAATTTGGCTTTTTAAACTAATAAATAAGAAAACAATTTTTTCAACTGAAAGTAAGGAGTAACATTAAAACTTCAAACTAACTGAAATTATTCTGTATGTGAGGGGTTGTCCCTTCCTTAACCACCACTCTTTACGCTAAAGTCTTAAGTTTCTTTAAAAACATTTCTGATTCAAAGTCAATAGCCCTTGAATTTGAGCAGTATCTGGTGGTTTGATTTTCATTAAGATCGCTCGACTTTTTTTTTGGGGGGGGGGGGTCCCTTTTTTGAATGTCAGGCGAATTTCTGAAGCTTTTAGCTTTTGATAAGTAACATCAAACTTAGTGAACTTTATATATTTGGAATCAGTATAAAAAGCCAATTCTCTTGATGTATATTTTGTTATTAAAATTCTGTTTAGTATTGTACTATTGAGCTAACTCGCTCCTTACTTTCAAAACGTTACTATGAGCAGTTTGAAATTGTAGTGTCCATAGCCCGATTCCGATCTTAATTGATTATTAAATGAAAAAAAGAAACAAGTTTTTTAACTGAAAGTAAGGAGCGACATTAAAACTTAAAACGAACAGCAATTACTCCGTATATTAAAGGCGCTTTTCCCTCCTCAACGCCTGGCTCTTTACGCTAAAGTTTGACTCTTTTTCTCAACTCTACTTTTTAAAACAGTTAAAAAACTTTATTGTAAAGAGCCGGGCGTTGAGGAGGGAAAAGCCCCTTTAATATACGGAGTAATTTCTGTTCGTTTGAAGTTTTAATATTGCTCCTTACTTTCACTTAAAAAACTTGTTTTTTTTCATTTAATTTCTGGACGTTTTTTTAATTAATACGGTTTTTGATTTTGGCTGCCCGCACATGAATAATTAAAACGCAATTTGCATATTAATTTTTTTTTTTGGCTAAATGGCTTTCTCTTAGTTTTGATGGGGAGACCTTGAGAAAAAAGGGGTGGGGGAGGAGGACTAGTTGTCCTCCAATCTTTTGGCTACTTAAAAAGGCAACTAGAGCTTCTAATTTTTTACGAACGTTTTTATTAGCAGAAAATATACGTAACTTACGAATTAAATTACGTAACGAAATTCTATATTTGTATATTTTTATTACGTATAGAGGGGAGGGTTGCCCCTCGTTAATACCCCGCTCTTTACACTAAAGCTTAAATTTTATCCCAATTCTTTAAGAATGACTCCTGAATCACAAAAGCCGTAGAAAAAAATAGTTGAAATTACTAAAAATACTTTAGCGTAAAGAGCGAGGTATTCAGGAGGAGATGAACCCCACATATGTGTAATAATTTCTGTTAGTTTTAAGTTTTAATGCTGCTCCTTACTTTCAGTTGAAAAACTTTTCCATATTTATTTTTTCAATGTTTTTTTTAATAGTCCTAGAATATTCTTCGCCCCCTTCATGGAAATTATCTTCCCCCATGACAAATTCCACCATGGAAAGGTCCTCCCACTTGACCTCCTCCCCTCAACCCCCCTCTAACCAAAAAATCCCCCTGAAAACGTCTTTACACTTCCCAATAACCATTATTATACTTAAACACGTGTCAAATTTTGTAACTTGCAGCCCCTCCCCCTTGAACTTTGGGGGAGTAAGTCGTCCCCAAAGACATTGTCATTAGGTTTTTGGACTATGCTAAACAAAATGGCTATCTCAAAATTTTGATCCGTTGACTTTGGGGACAAATGAGCGGGAGGGATCCTTGGTGCCCTCTAGTTTTTTCGGTCACTTAAAAGGGCACTAGAACTTACAGTTTCCGTTAGAATGAGCCCTCTCACGACATTCTAGCACCACTGGGTCGATACGATCACCCCTGGGAAAAAAAGAAAACAAATAAACACGCACCCGTGATCGGTATTCTGGCAAAAATTATGAAATTCTACATTTTTGTAGATAGGAGCTTGAAACTTCTACAGTAGGGTTCTCTGATACGCTGAATGCGATGGTGTGATTTTTGATAATATTTTATGACTTTTAGGTTTTTTCCCTTTTTTTCCAAATAAGGAAAATATTCTCAGGCTCGTAACTTTTGATGGGTAAGACTAAATTTGATTAAACTTATATATCTAAAATCATCATAAAAATTCAATTCTTTTGATGTATCTATTAGTATCAAAATTCCGTTTTTAGAGTTTTCTTTACTATTGAGCCGGGTCGCTCCTTACTACAGTTCGTTACCACGAACTGTTGTAGCTCAGTAAAGAAACTACTAAGTCATCAGCATTAGAGACGCCAAATATTAGAGACGCCAAGTATCCTAAATTTAGAATGACTCGGATATGAAATACTAAGAAATAAAATAAATATCTGAAATTTCTTTTCATAGAGATACATCCCAAATAGGAAAATGATATCTAGCTCCACCATCGACTTGTACCTACTTGCCCATCTTATGTTTTCTGGCAAGTTAACATAATGAAAATACTATACTGGGTACTGGGTAACGTCTCTGATATGTCTCCACGACAGTTGTGAAATGGCAGAAACTGCTCCGCAGTCAGCATTAGAGATAACAATAACGACTATTTAAAAGTGTATTAATTTTTGAAAGACTCGGATGTAATGTTGGATGTTAAAATAAACACTGGAATAAAATAGATGTTGTAAACTTGCTTTTCTTATAACACATCTCATGTACAACAATAATATCTAGCTCCGCCATCGACTTGTACCTACTTTTCCATCATATGTTTTCCGGCAAGTTAACATAATGAAAATACGGGCACGTCTCTGATATGTCTCCACGACAAAAAGACTCGGAAGTGATGTTGGATGTTAAAATAAACACGGAAATAAAATAAATGTTGGTAATCTGCTTTCTTATAACACATGTCATATACAACAATGATATCTAGCTCCGCTGTTCAGCTCAGATATCTGAAAACAAGCGTTTCCAGAACTTTGAGAGGTTATTCCCAGCAGAAGGAAATACAGAATGTTGAGTTTACTTTGAATTTTTTTAAACTGTTCGTTTCATTGCTAGACGAAAGTATTGCTTTTTGAGATCACTCTGAATTCAAAAACTGTTGAACTAGTCCGGATTGGCAGTCAATGCCAAAACGATGTTTTTTTAGTTCCTTTATTTATTTATTGTTTGTCTATTTATTTATTTTATAATTAGATTTTACAGCAATAATAATGGCGCTGATAAGCTGCTAACCAAGGCATTTGTCTCTTTTTTACGATCGAAAGTTTTTATGAAAAAGTTCAAAGAAGATATTCTCAAGTTTACTTCTTCTGGAAGCTTTTTTCAACGTGTCCACTGATCACTTTATATATATATATATATATATATATATATATATATATATATATATATATATATATATATATATATATATATATATATATATATATATATATATATATATATATATATATATATATATCTTTCTCTTTACGAATTACAATTTTGCTATCATTTTTTTTTCTTGTCGAAAGGGGAGGCGGGGTCTAGACAATTACTTTATAAAATATAAATTGATGTAGTCATGTTGTAGGGAGAACTTCAGCTTTAGAAATACGATTAAGCGGACCAATTTAGATTGAAATATCTGAAGGATGGCTATTAGACAAATCGGTGCTGATCACCGGAAGTATCTTTCCAGTGTGCCAGTTACTGGGCAATCCTGTAAGGGCCAACCCTCATTATCAGTAAAGAAACTAGTTTTAGTCCTTTTTGATTTCCTATTTGACTATTATTTTTTACCCTTTTTCCGGTATGTGGCCGGGAGAATCTTGACCATTGCTTTATAATACATAAATAGCTGGAATCAGGTTTAAGGAGAACTTTAGCGTTGCCATTGTCGAGTTTTCCTTACATTTGCGTTTACTTGTAAATGATTCTTGGTGTTGAGTTTAGTCCACTTGGCCCATAGGGTCATGGAGGGAAAATCCCTTGAAAAGTGATAAGATGATAATTACGCTCTTTAACTGAACATTATTTAAATTACAATTCTGTTCATTTATAACTCCCATATAGCTCCCAGAAAATATAGGATTCATTTTGTTTTTGCAGTAAAATATGCTGGAATCGTTTTTTTCTTTTTTTTTATGTATATATATATATATATATATATATATATATATATATATATATATATATATATATATATATATATATATATATATATATATATATATATATATATATATATATATATATATATTGACCGTATTTCTAGAAAATTATTATTACTTGCTTGACCAAATTTAGTGTAAACAGTCATGAATCCTGGTCTGTGAAGTGTGTAATAGAAATTAATTTATTTTATGTTACACTAAAAAAGAACTAAGCAGTTCAGTTAACAACTGTTTCATCACTGTATGTTACTGCTTCAGTAGATGTAGCATAAGCAAAGTGAGGAATTCTCATTAGAAATTAGTTTATTTTATTTAATACCTTAAAAGAACTAAAAGATTTTTAACTACCGTTTGGTCACTGTGTAACTGCGCTACTAGATGCACAACTTCACAATACATATGTTTGCAAAAACGACATATTGTAAAAGAAATAGTTTATGATAAGAGTTATTAGAGGTGGGTATCCATCGCTTTTGTGTTTAAATTGTGCATTTTTTAATTGTGATGCTATCTGGCAACTTTACATAGTTAAAAAAGAAGAAGAAGAAGACTTAAAACTTGGTTTGAGACATAGTTTAGTTGTAAAGTTCCCAAGAAAGAAAAAAAAAAACTGACCTAAGATATGAGAAATCCGTATATTAGAAAATCTCGGGATGGCCGAATTAACAGAGCTATGCCCAGCAATAATAAAAAAAACAAACAACCTAGCCCATACCATCATTGAACTAAAAATGGTTCAAGGGATTTTTCACGCACACCCGACTTGCTTATCGCGTAGGCCCAGGGGTAAATATACTACGGGTTGACGGCAATAAAATAGATCCTTTAATGTGTTTTTCTTTCCAAATGTTCAGTTAAAAAGTTGGGACTTTAATTTTGCAATGAGTGCCTCTTAAATAGGAGACATATCTAGCTCAGCCATTCGACTAAACTTTCTATTAAACAAGCGAATAAATCCCTCCTAGAGTTTTGGATATTCTATAGAGAGTAAAGACGAGAATGGCTGGAGATGAGTTTCCTTTATGCTGTGTTTGGTGTCCTTTAATGGCTAGACAAAAGTTCCAACTGGCAGACGAATCGTAGCAAGTTGATGGGGGAGAAAGGATCTAGAGTTTAAAATTAGAACCAAAAGAAATGGTAAACTAAAGTTTTAATCTTAAGCAAATTTATTGAGGATGTTGTAATTTTTCTCAAAAATAAAATTTAAGGCACTGTCAATTGCTTAATGATTTGCCACCTGTCAGAGCCATTAGCTAACTAACACCTGAAAGAGTTGATAGTCTATTCGACATGAGTAAACACGTTCTAATGCCATACTGATCGACGAAAAAAAAAAGTCAAACAAGGAAAACTTTTAGCCAGTGACATGCTGAATTTTTTTTTGTCCTCAGGGTTGTGTTTCTCAAAAGAATATCGTTCGATGAAAGTCAGTCTTATTCCATTCAATAAAGAACGATCAATACAGTTTATCAACAAATGTGGTAGTAATAAAAAAATTCTGGAACATACCTCACCCAAAGCTCTGAGGGCAGTTCTACCCCTGAATAACTGGCCAAGACGACCCACAACTAGAATTAAGTACTTTTTTCGCCTGCTTTTTTAAATAGGAAATTAATGGGATGCAAGGCCCTATCCATGGGGGTAGAGGGTTTGAACATCCCCCCGAAATGTTCGTTCAACCCGTTAAAAACGTAACAAAAACTAATATAAACAAATTTTTGGTGTTTTTTAAAAAGTCTTTTTTGTAACCCTCCCCCCAAAAAAATCCTTTTGTACCCCCCCGCAAAAAATCCTGGATGCTACCCTAATAGGATGCCTTTGGTTTAGTTATTAATGGGGGTGCGTGACAGTGGCAGATATGCATAGGAAGTCTTTCAATATTTAAATTATGACAAAACCTTTAAATCCTATAAATAGATTCTTTACGAAAATTGAACCAAATTGTATGAATTTGTATTACATACACATGGAAAATCTTGTTTGACAGTCTTTTTGTAAATTTTTTTTTTTTTTTTTACTTTAAAGATAATAAGCCTTGAAGAGAAATAATTTTTCTTTTTACATACTTATCTTATACGTTTTCAAACATTCATAATATTATTTTATGACATTCAATTTTAACTAGGAAATCTTAGTCTCTTTTCTAAGCACGCCTTTGGTTCGAATAATACTTGCCTTATAAGAATTCTATTATTTTACTTCAATTTGACGATTTAGTTCTGAATGCTTATTTTAATGTTTGAATAACGATTTAATCTTTCGTGGAGACAAAGCGAATTGAGAACACGAGGTAAATTGGTACAATTTTCTACAAAAATTAAAATTAAATTAAAATGTTCAAAATGAAAGTTATCGCTGTAAACACAGAATAATTAAAGTTAGAACAAGAATAAAGTAAGTACAAACCATTTTGAACATGGAAGTATCATTAAGATTTGAATTCTTGCTTTAATATCTGAAAGTTTATTCATTAACTTCTATTTTATCAGTAAGATAAAATGTAAAATTGAGTGAAAAATAAATATGAAGATGACCAAGACAGAAAAAATGGACCAACATCTTGGTGTCTCTTCATCGGGTCATCGAGTCTCAACAGCTTCCTAAAGATTAACTAGAAAAATATATATTGATAATTAAAAAACAACATATCATTCATAACCTTGTTTTGCTGCTGTTCAACATTTGCGGTCAGGTTTTTATTTTATCTATTTTCTCTTTCTTGTTTTTAAAATTTGTATGCAACGATTGCATTTATGTATAAAAATTGAATCATCTTTGCCATGTGATTGGTTGCTTATGTAAAACCTTGGCCATTTCAATATACTTTAAGGTTGATTTCAGAGAAACTGGCAGGATTATGTGATCCAAGAATTGCCTGGATAATAAAAATGTTGCTCTTCTGTAAGATAGCAATTTTATAGACTTCTTTTCTTTTCAACAAACATTTTGTTTTATATCCACCTAAACTGGAGTGTCATGTCAATTGAGGTGTGAGAAGTTAGTAAACTTATCATTTGACAAAAGTGAATTTTTTTCAGGCTTTCGAGTTGGCAACTGGCGACTATTTATTTGAACCTCATTCAGGCGAAGATTATTCACGAGATGAAGACCATTTAGCTCACATAATTGAGTTAGTAGGAACCATACCGCCACGAATAGCTATGTCTGGAAAATATTCGAGAGACTTTTTTGATAGAAAATGTAAGTAGTCTTTATTTTACTTTTATGTATATATATATATATATATTGCAATTTTCCGGGGAACAGGAATCTTAAATCTCATTAAAAGATAAAAAAGAAACTGGGTATTTATTTTATGCCTGGTTATTTCCTATTTTTGTCTAAGTTACGGTTGTGTAAGTTATTACTATTGTTTAAGTTTTTTTATATTTTTATTTGTATTCTTTCATAACCCGTCAATAACATGCGGTCTATTGTTTTAATGCTATTTGTGTGCTACTTTTGGGTAAAATACCGTGAATATCCGAAATCTGGTTAATGTTGACATTCACTGGTGAATTTCCGAAATTCCTTTTTCTCTGCTTGGTTTCAATTAGCTTTACAAGCCAGCTTTTTCAGTCTTATGCAAGCTATGATGGTAAAAGTTCAAGTTAGGTTAGATTATATTAGTTTAGTTTAGGTTAGGCTAAATTGGGTTGAGTTTGGTTATAAATATCAGAAATGAGTTATAATCTAAGCAAACCTAATCCAACCAAACCTATTATTTAGTCAGCATGGATTTGGATCACCCTGGATTTAGTCAGCAAGGCTGACTAGGGTTATATATATATATATATATATATATATATATATATATATATATATATATATATATATATATATATATATATATATATATATATATATATGTATATATATATATAAATTAATATCAAAACTATTCTTAATTAATGAATAATTAAAGAATTAAAGAATAATTAAAAATAAAATTAATCTTAATTAACCAACGAAAACCAAACTTCTCAACACTTAACGCATAGCGTATCATTTTCTTCTTTTAGTCACTACGCCTCTGGATCTTACCAATCCATGCTCATAACTGTCGTCTGGAGCGCCCCATTTTCGAAATATAGTTCTTTCATGTTTCCTCTTCTTCTTTTGTATATACCAGGAATGTCAATAAGACAAATAATAAGAGTTTGGGATCTTAGGAATGCTAATAGAAAGATGGTAATTCAGCTATTTGGAAGAGACTCTAGAAACCAATTAGACTTTACGTATATTAAAATGTATGGATTTTGTTACTTTTGTCGATAAGTTTGTTTTCTTTGCTGCTATGAGAATTTTTCCTCAGTTTTTTTTCATATTTTTGCTTCACTCAAGGGTCGAGCCTCTCTCCCAGAGAAAATTAAATGGAATCTTTATTTGCTCGTAATTACTAGTGCTTGATTCAGGAAAGAAGCGAGACTGACAACTCTTCCAAGTGCTAGGGAAGGGCAGATGTTTGCATTCCATGGAGTGCTGTCATTGGTCAAGAAGGCTGATGGTTTCGAACCAAGAGGTATCCCATTGTTCACTATGGCAAAGAGAGCCGTTATTGGGGTTTTTATCCACTTTGACAATGTTCAGGCAGGATTTTGCCTGGCTTGCTGGGTGTTTGGTTATGATATTTTTCAATTTCTTCTTCTTTTATGATGCTTTTTTTTTTTTTTTTTTTTTTTTTTTTTTTTTTTTTTTTTTTTTTTTTTTTTTTTTTTTTTTTTTTTTTTTTTTTTTTTTTGATAATATAATGAAATTGTGAGAGTAGTAATTAAAATGGTTTAGTATACAAAAGAACAAAAATAGAGAAATGAAGTTTTTGGTCTTTTTTTTACTTTACTGGTGGCTTCACCTCCAGGTTGACCTATCGCTCTTAACTTTAATATCTGCCTTCTGATATCTGAGCTCATAATTGATTTTGTTTTTAATACGTCTAATATCTGTTTTCTTAACTTAAAAAGCTGCGCTTTAACATGTGTTTTTTTTATTATAATTGGAGTACAAGGGGGATGACTTACCAGTTTGTTTGTCTAGTAATTTCTGTCTGTTTTGAATTGAATAGAAGTTTTATTTTCGGTATATTATAAGTACATTTTTAGTTTCATTTTCTATTAAGCATAATGTTCGTTCTTTTCAACTTGTTGTTCATTATTCAGTATAATTTGCGTCTTTTTTTGCTCAAGACAGCTTTGCTCTTTACTTTTGTAAAAAAAAGACGTATTTTTCTTTTATTTAATAACAAGGAGAATTAGATCCGGCCGTAACAAGTCATAACTAGAACTGCATTGTTCCGGAATTGAAGTTAGTATTTGGTTGACTGTGGAATCCGGAGTTAAGCACGGTTGTGCCCGTGCTCAGCCCATCCTCGTTTATATATGTTGTTTGTACCTATTGCCCTAAGGAGCACGGCAAATGTTGCGGAAGAACATGGTGTCACGTGGGAAGGTTAAATTTAGGTTATGCAGATAGCTTGAATGTCCTAGGTAAAAGTGCTATTGAAATGATTTAAATTAGGATGTTTTGAGAATTAGGGATTCAAGAAAAAATTTAAAAATGAATGCCAAGAAGACTAATTTGCTTAGACTTGGAATAAATGAAGGTGTATAGGTGATTTTTGGTAACAGGAAAATCGATTAAGTTGGTAACTTCACTTACCCAGGCAGCATTACTAGTAAAAGATGGTGGATGTAGTGAATGTAAGAATAGGAAGATAAAGCCGCGAAGATTAGGATGCTGGAAGCCATTTTAATGGCAGTGGTGAAGTACTGTCATGCTCCGTGGGCTCTTTAAAAGGCTGGGAAAGGTGTGTTAAATGTTTTGCTGAGGAATCGTCAAGGATTGTTTCAGGAGCTCGTTCTGCTGACCGTATATCAGACAATAAGAGCTTGGCTCGATTCCATATTCTGGGAATATAAAGAAAGAAAAGTTAAGTGTGCTGGCCACGTTATGCGGGTGAAGCTCTTTGCTAGATTGCTAAAGATTGTGCTGTTTGGCCATCCATCTAGGATTCACCAAAAAGCATGTCGTTTCCATGGAGAGGTAGGGCATGATAAAAAAGATTTAAAGGAAACTGGACTTGGATAGGGTAAAGAGTGAAGTTTCTAATGTATTGGGTCGGAATAGGTGTGTTCAACTATGTTGGCCTCCCGCGGCTTGGTTTCTCCTGTGCGTTGTTAATAGTAGTAGCATTGTAGTTTAAAAAATTGCAATTAGTAATATAAGATGCATTCATGATTAAATATACATACAATAAAACACTGTACTATGCCCCCAAAGGCTCCTTGATCTGTAAAAAGAGGGAAGACATACGAGTCGCTTAGTCAAAGAAAAAAGTCACTAACATTCATTAACAATGTTAAATTTGGATTAGCAAATTAAAGCATTCATACATGGAAAAGTATGTGAACACATATTAAATTGGAACCAATAATTAGTGTGTCTGCACACGAGGGGTAGGGGGGGGAATAATTCAAATTAGCTTCCAAATGACTTATTTATGGTTGGCCAAATGGCTTACTTGGTGACAGGTTTTGAACATTGTTTAAGAAATTTTAAGTGTAAATTTCTGTATTTGCTTCTTAAGCTGTGCCCATTAGGGTCTGAATCATACCCCTATCCCTATTAGCCCCACCCCCGCCAGATAACGTCCTAGACACGTCTCTGAATATTATTCTAAAAAAAATTTGGCTGGCTACGAATCAGTCCTGGATTTAAACCTTTCCTGTATGCCTTTGACTTTTTTTTTCTTTTTCTGTTTTTACTTGCTTGGAACACTACATATTTTGACTTTATATTTCATTTCATTAAAAAAAAGGATTTATTGTCCCGGAGAGTATCGTGATTTTAAGTCACTATAATCACTTTTAAAATAGATCAATGGAATTTGATTTGTCTCTTTTAACTCGTGAGTCTTTTGTCATCGACTGTCTTTGAGTCTCAGACTCCTCTTCTGTTTCTATTAATAAGCTTTCAAAAGTAAAGGACTCTTTGTTGAAGGACTTTTCGTCTTTTATTTGATATGCGTTTTGGTATTTTATCTTTGCTTATTAAGCTATAATGAGCTTAAGAAAGTTCTTTTAACTTTCTTTTATAAGTTTTGTAATATTTAGGCAAACGTACTTCACTGATTTGATTGTGATATAAAAAAGAAAGAAAACAAGTGAAAGAGAAAAAAGAACAATAAAAATGTATTTCGTTTGAACAAGCCAGCTTTCAGTTTGTAATATAGTACTGACAAAAAAAAAAAAAAAAAAAAAAAAAAAAAAAAAAAAAAAAAAAAAAAAAAAAAAAAAAAAAAATCCGAATAAATAAGGAAATGGGAACTTCCTGGGAGGGTGTAAAGACGAAGGCCTTGAATAGATTAGGTTGGAGGAGGAGCGTGCGTAGCTGTGTTGGCCTCAGGCGGCTTGGTGCCGCAATGAGTTATTAGTAGTAGTAGTAGTAGATATAAATAATGCGCAAAATAAATGATTTAAAAGACCGCCCAAGACCAATAATTGTATGTTTGTCTGGGGGAAGGAAAGGGGGTAGTCTTATGGGATTAGGATAAAATGACAGAACCCCACTTCTTCCCCAAGTGCTATAAATACAAAAATAAGATTTTTAAATACCTAAATAAAATATATGCTGAAAGATTGAGTGGGATGTATTTTATTGTTAATTTTTGCATATGTACAACGAGGTCGTACTCGGGGGAGGGCGAGGTTTTGAGAGCATCGAGTTTAAAAATATATGTGTAGACTCGTCATTTTCGGTTCTCTAGTGGTTGAAGAGACCTTACAACATTTGTCAATAATTAACCTCCTTCAAATGCCTCAACGTCCCATAATAATCTAATTGCGTTTAGGTGAGAAACTTTCAACCCTTGCATTACCCATCTCTTATATAGTATGCCTGCCACAGAAATGAATAGCTCTTCAAAAGTTTTTAATTCTAGGAAAAAAAGACTGATATGTACCAGAAAATAATCTTCTCCTCTGAAGCTTAATATCCGTGATCGATCTTTGAAACGTCAAATTCAGATTTGGGAAAAGTATTGAGAAAACTAAGGGCGATGAACAGATGTGGGGATAAGGCAATATCCACCCTCCAATCTTTTTCTGACTCCTGCCAAATATGGCTAACATAAAAAGCTGATCGGAAATGATGGCTATTAACTAGAAAATTGGCTGAGAATGCCGAAACATAAATTAATGAACATAAAGAATCGCCAGTATGTAACTTGAGTAAATAAAAAAGAAAGATATATTCATGTCCAGAATGATGGGTATATACAGGAGAGTACAAACAAGGCCATTAAAGTTTTCACAAGGAATGTTTTTATACGAGAATTTAACTTAATTGAAATAAAGTAATAAGAAATTAGCTTGTGCATGAACAATGTGGCTACAATTCAATGTAAAGGGCATACAAATATGTGTGTTAGTCATTGAGCTAGAAGCGCTGAAAAATATTTTGTCCCATTAATTTAGTCTATTTTTCCCTACCTCATGCGAAGAATATACATCTGAAATGAGACCAGTAAATAAAGAGCACTGGAAGAATTAGTTTACCTTCCTAAAGATTCTTAATATTTTAAATTTGTCTATTAGTTAATTTGGCTAGACGGCTATGTAGTATATTTTGGTTATTTTTTGAACATAATTTACAGCATACATAACAACGTGATACTCTTCTCTGATGTCCAAGAGCCGGACACAAGGCTATTCAAAGAGGAAGTCCAGTAGACATGGAAAAACAACCAAAATCTCATTCAATCCAAAAGTATGCCTTGGACATCTCAGAATTTCTCTGCCCGATACTGATTTTAAGTCAATTAATGGTTTTTTCATACCAAGCTGTAGAACCCAAAGAATATGAGTAACTTATAAGAGCAGAAACCAACACTAGTATAAAAAAAAGGAAACACAAATGTTATGCAATATTTAGCCTTCTGGCTTATACTAATTTTCGCCAATCACACCGAATATATTAATTTTGGCTTATTATTACCCTTGAAAGTGCCAAGAAGCGCCAAACACTAGATGGCGTCGGTTTTTTTTGCAGATTACTTTTATTTACTATTATTTTTAAAAACCCAGCGAGCTGACTCAAATATTTAATCCACAAATTATATTAAAAAGGTACGTAAATAGCCTTCAAGTTCTGCTGATGATGGAATTTCTGAATAGTATACCTATCATGGTTATGTTAAGAGTGTTCTTATTCCGCCAGTGATATTAATCCCCCCCCTATGTGCAAATAATAATATTGATATTACTATTTATGTTCATCCATACTATACACTAGTATAATACCTAGAGTAACACACACAAAAAGAGAAAGAAAAAGAATAAAAAAAAAAATTCAACTGAAGAACCTAATAAGGCGGTGATGCGAAGAAATATGAACACAAGCTGTGTATGACAGCTTTCTCTGCAATAATTGTAGTTTTTCTTTAATATCGAGGACAATAAATTTTCTAATAAAGACTCGGTTGTTTGTCCAAGGCAAAAGAAACAGCAAAATTTTAGAATAATTAATCCGGATTCTTTTGTCTTAAGAAGGGTAAAATTGCAGAAGCAAAAAAAAATTGAATGATCACAGAAAGTTGAGTAGAGCTTGGCCAACGCCCGTCCGCTATACACTATTTCTCTATTAGCAATATTTCAGTGTACCCTAATTGAATTTTCTTGACTGTTTGCTGGTGCAGGATTTGAATATCAATGAGCAATTAAGAATTATTAATATTGGCGACAAGTGTGTTTAAGAGAGCGTCAGGATTTTTGGCTTGCAGTAATTCCTTTGTATTACCTTGTTTTGTTGTTCATTTGATTATCTTTATCTAATTGTTTGCTTACATCTTATGTGACAAAATGTGGATACAGTTTATGTAGTTATAGTGACCGGTGCTTCTATTCCTCTCGAATTTTTTTTATTTCCCTTAATTTCCCTACCCAAACGAATTATGCAATAAATGTAGTAAAAATAGCGACGGCTTTTCGGCGTTAGTGGATTTTAATTTCGATATGCTATAATTATTTTCTGTATAGCCTAGTAACTTCAACACAACCTCTTGTGTCCACTGTTTGTCGTAGTTCACTAAGAACATGAATTCATAATAGTAATTCATAAATTTAATAAATAGTTTAATTCATAATTAACAATTTATTTCATTAACAATTATTAACAATTTAATAATATTATTAAATTGTTTATTAATAATAATATAATATAATATATTATATGATTATTATAATATATTATTATAATATTATTATAATATTGTAATATTATTATAATTATAATAATATTATAATTAATATTAATATTTCTTTACGCTAAAGTTTGACTCTTTCTCTCAATTCTTCTTTTTAAAACAGTAAAAAACTTTAGCGTAAAGAGCGGGGCGTTGATGAGGAAGCAGCCTCTTTCATATACGAAGTAATTTCTGGTCGTTTTAAGTTTTAATGTCGCTCCTTACTTTCAATTAAAAAAACTTGTTTTTTTATTTAATTTCTGAACGTTTTTGAATCAATGCATGTTTTGATTTTGGCTCTCCGCAGAGGAATAATTAAAACAGAATTTGCATTTTTTTTTTTTTTTTGCTAAATGGCTTTCTCATAATTTTGATCGAATGATTTTGAGAAAAAAAGAGCGGGAGAGGAAGCCTAGTTGCCCTCCGATTTTTTGGTTAATTAAAAAGGCAACTAGGATTTTAAATTTTTTACGAATATTTTTATTAGTAAAAGATTTACGTAATTCATAAATTAGCTTACGTAAAGAACTTTTGTATTCTCATATTTTTATTACATATATGAGGGGGTTTGCCCCCTTGTCAGATCCTTGCTTTTTACACTGAAGCTTAAATTTTGTCCCAATTCATTAAGAATGACCCCAGAATCACAAAAGCCGTAGAATAAATAGTTGAAATTACTAAAAATACTTTAGCGTAAAGAGCGAGGTATTAGGAGGAGGTGAGCCCCTCAAATGGGTAATAATTTCTGTTTGTTTTAAGTTTTAATGCTGCTCCTTACTTCCAGCTGAAAGAACTTTTTCATATTTATTTTTTCATTGTTTTTTTTTTAAATAATGCTAGTAAATCCTGCGCTCCCTTCATGGAGATTTTCTTCCCCCATGACAAATTATCGATGGAAAGTTCCCCCAGCATATCCCCCTCTTCTCAACCCCTCCCCCAACCAAAAAAATCCTCCTGAAAACGCCTGTACACTTCCCAATAACCATTACTATATGTAAGCACTGGTCAAAGTTTGTAACTTGTTGCCCCTCCCACGGGGACTGTGGGGGAGTAAGTCGTCCCCAAAGACATAGTTATAAGGTTTTTCGACTACGCTGAATAAAATGGCTATCTCAGAATTTTGATCCGTTGACTTTGGTAAAATAATTAGCGTGGGAGGGGGCCTAGGTGCCCTCCAATTTTTTTGGTCACTTAAAAAGGGCACTAGAACTTTTCATTTCCGTTAGAATGAGCCCTCTTGCAACATTCTAGGACAACTGGGTCGATACGATCACCCCTGGAAAAAAAAAAAAAAAACAAATAAATACGCATCCGTGATCTGCCTTCTGGCAAAAAATACAAAATGCCACATTTTTGTAGATAGGAGCTTGAAACTTCTACTGTAGGGTTCTCTGATACGCTGAATCTGATGGTGTGATTTTCGTCAAGATTCTATGACTTCCAGGGGGCGTTTCCCCCTATTTTCTAAAATTACGCAAATTTTCTCAGGCTCGTAACTTTTGATGGGTAAGACTAAACTTGATGAAACCTATATATTTAAAATCAGCATTAAAATGCGATTCTTTTGATGTAGGTATTGGTATCAAAATTCCATTTTTTAGAGTTTTGGTTACTATTGAGCCGGGTCGCTCCTTACTACAGTTCGTTACCACGAACTGTTTGATAAGGAAGCTGCTGAGTGTTGTTTAGGTTGGAAAGGTATTAATAATCGAATTCTGGCCGCTAGTTTTATGAATTAAATGGCCCCTGTAGAACCGACTGACGGAGATAGTAGTGGTTCAGATGAATTTTACTTAAAGTTACAGGAACAAATAGAAAGGATCAAATAGAAATAAAGTATTTTTATTAGGAGATTTGAATGCCCAAGTCGGTAGAAATAGATATAGACAGTATCCTTGCCTAGGTGAATTTGGCGTAGCTAAAGAAAACAGTAATGGTTAATGACTGTTGCGATTTTTTAAGTATAACAATCTAGTTATAACCAATACAGTATTTGGTCATAAAAATGGTACACAAATTAACATGTTATTCAATTGATGGTAAGACAGGCTATTGTAAATTGACTACTGACAGGAACAACACAAAATTCTAGGGAATATAGGAGTGCTGTTATTGATCTTAAAAGTAAAGATCATCATCTAATAGATTCTGGGGTTAATTTAAAGCTGCAATTTCGGAATGGTAACTACCTTCCTGGGAGCTGTGACGTTGGCAGACTCTACGATGAGAATTTGAGAGAAAAATCATTAAAATATAAACTACGGAGGTGTAAAGTGGAGGGCATGGATAGAATTACAGAAGACCTGGAAGATGCAACCAGACGGCATTATAATGTAATATTGTACTGGCATGATAATAAATTAAGAGGGAATAGTCAATCTGGACTTGTCCCAGTTAAAGATAGGAACAGGTCAACGATTGATGATAAGGAAAAGGTTAAAGAGAGATCGATAGAACGCTATGAAAATGTGCAAAACCGCGATAGAGTTACAAGTAAAGATATAGAAAAGAACGAAAAAGTTTGTGACACTTCGGATGTAAAGGAAGATGTACTTTGTGAGGAAGAATTAGTGACGGTACTATAAGGATTAAAAAAATAATACGGCTTCTGTTGCTGATAGTGTGGTAAAAAAAAGTTATGGTGGTTATAAGGTTAGATGTAAGATACTGGAGATTATATTGAATTTAATTTTTGAAAGGGGAAGTACCTAAAGATTTGAAGAAAGGTCTAATTAAACGCCTCTCTAAGGATGGTGATAAGACTGGGTGTGGGTAACTATAGAGGCATTAGCCTGGTTTCTGTAGGTAGAAAAGTACTTATTATTATGATAATTTTTTACTGAAAGATTCTGTAGATAAAGTTCTAAGAAAAGCATAGTTTTAGAAAGAGTAAAGAATGTGTCGACCAAATTTTCAGTCCTAGATGAATAATCGAGAAGTGTCTAAGGTCTTATCCTTGTATGGTATGCCAGACAAATAAATTAAAGTAGTTAGTGCTATATGCGAGAATAACATTGCTTCAAATAAGGTTGCAAGTGAGACTACAAGGTGGTTTTGTGTTAAATCAGGAGTTTAGCAAATGAGGTCGCTTCTGGAATATGTGCATTTTGTTTTGTTTATTTCGATGTGCTATAATCTACATTTTATGTATATTGATTTTCGAAATGGCACATTATTTTTCATAAAATATGAATTCAAAAAATCAAAAACTCACAAGTTTTTTTTCTTCGTTTAAATCTTCAAAGTTTAGTTTTAAGCTTTATTTTATCCTGGGGATTTTAAATTTTTGGTATGTTGTTTTCTTTTCTCCTATAGTTTCAATATATCAACGAAAGGCAACAACTTTGCTGTCGTTCCATAGCTGAGATTCAGCTTTATCCATCTACTGAAACACATTTTTGAAATTTTTTTTTCCTAAAATATATTCAAATAGTAAGTCTAAAATTGATGAAAAAGGGACACTTTTCCTGTTTTCTAAATAAGTTTAGACCCCTCTCCAAGAAAAAGTCAATGCACTATCAAAATTCTAGCTCAGACTATTGAATTCAATTTTATATGTATCTTGTCCTTTTGGTGCAAGTTATAGCTACTTGTCACAAAATCGTTTTTTTTTCATTTAACTTCTTAACAGGTTTGATTATTTGTTATTTTTTTTGCATCTTCACGATTTTGTTGTGTATCCTGTTCTATTTTGTACCACTATAGCTTTGTACATACCGCTCTCAGGAGTGCCATGAGAAGGCTCCTTACTAGGTAGAGAAGCAAATGTTAAAAGCTATTGATAAATTACTCTAATTTTTATTTTGTTTTTGTTTTATTCCAAAAAATGCCTCAACAGAGAAAGTTGTTTACGATTTTTTGGCGACAAAACAACATTTTCTTCTCAGGTCGGATTTCTATTGCTGCTATTCGGAGTTATTTTTCATTTTCTGGTAGCATTGAGCTTCTCTCTAATTTTTTTTTATTATTATTCTTTGAAACTCCTGCATCTTTTCTATGAATTGGAACTTCTCCTGGTTAAGCTCTTTAAAATACAACTAGTAAATGCAAGTCCCTTTCATAATTTGTGCTTTCCCTTCTTGTCTCCACTAACGGTTTTTGTTTTCCATCTGGTCCTTGTAGCTTTCTGCTCCTAGTTTGTATTTGACTGTGGCCAAATTTCTTGATTCCCTCTTGTTATTTCAAAACAATACGGATGATTTAAGAAAAAATCTTTCACAGAATATTGGGTTCATGCATCTCTTGAGAAATATTTTTTCATTTTCAGTTTTTAAGACCAATTTACCATTCTTTAATTTGCTTCTTATTTGAAGTATTGTTCAGTTATCTATTTTAGTCATTTTAAACGTTTGTAAAATCACTACAGATACTTCAAAGTAAAAATGAGATAGTGAAAGTAAAGAAAAAAAAGTAAAAAGTTAATTGGCAGTAAAGTAAGGAAATGAACTTCTTTTACATTTGCCATATAAACTTGAAAACACAACAGAAACAGAAACGATCCTTTTTTTTAATTTGTTAGATTTGAGGAAATTTGAAAATATAATTAATATTTCGGTATTGGATTTTTAAATACAAGTTTTAGTTGCTATTTTTATGAAAAATGATTGCTGACTCTGTCCCCTCTGTTAGCCCTGTGAAGGTTTAGATTTTCAATTGGCTACCAGTTAGTATTGATATCAAAGAAACATGAGTTGTAAGATAGAATTCTAATTGAGTCATCTCGGGAATCTCAACGGAAGTTAAGGAAGAAAGTATTAAAGATTGTTTTTTTTTTTATTTATGATCATAGAACATAAAAATGGAATTATATTATTTTTTTATCCTTGTTAAAATGGCCTCCTGCGCTCTAGTTGCCCAGTATTTCTTTAGAATTTCTTTATTATTATGTTCCTTTTTCTTTATCTAGTTTTTTTTCATTGTCATTATTATTACGACGAGACTAAAACATTTTTTTTATCAGTATTCACAACTTTCTCTTCTTTTCATTCAAGTATTTTTTTTTCTTCTTTTCATTCTATCTTGCTTTGTTATCCCATTGAAGAATATTAATCTATTGTTGCCTCTCTTGTAAAACCATTTCTAGTATTATTGTGCAAGCTTGTGAAACCCTTCTAGCTTGCAGCCAAAATCACATTTTGACTAGGCTACCTAGCCTAAGTAACTAAAAATTAGCGAAATCCAACGAAATAATTTCAAGTTCTGACATACGAATTTATTGTGTCAATTAAGGGCTATAAAGAAATGTCATAGTACTTTACTCAATCAATGACCATATACACAACAAATATATTTTACAGAGCAATTAAGGAAAATAAGAGGGTGCCGACTTATTACCAGCCTCAGTAGAAACATGACATCCTCTCATCCCTTAACAAAATACTTTCTTCGCCATATATGATATGTAAGCAATCTTGACAATTATTCTAAAGATCCATCTGGGCTACTGATCGCTTAAACTAAGAAGATTGGCGACCCCCAAAAAATGTTCCGCCTTTAAACTTCTTTCTTCGTAGTTGTATTGGTAATGTCTAATCAGGCAATTTTTATCGGTGAAAATTTAACCGTGTAAGACATTAAATTCCATCAATTTCGTTTGTACCTAATTAGGCAGACTAGTTGAAGAAATTTGAATGTTAAAGTCGTTAGTTCCGTGCATGATTTTTAAAGGGCTGCACATGTTCTGGTATCAGTGGTGTATGGTAGTCTGCCATCTTTCTCGTTTGAACGATCTGTGATTGGGGCTCTCGACTGATGAATCGATGAGCAATTGTCTGGATTAAGCAACTGTCCCATTGAAAAAGCACGTATTCAAAGAAATAAATATATTTAAAAAGATTGCCTAACTTTGGCAAAGAAAATTCCTGCTTTTGTAAATTTAGTTCTAAATTCTTTTTCCTTTTTAATTAGTTGAAAACAAATTATGAGTACTATGGGCAATGGATGAAAATAAGATGTTGTTATTGGAGTATTTTACCCCAAAGTTTAGGGTGATCCTAGGGCTTACTAATAGTTTAGGTGCCCTTTCTAAAATCACATTTTAATTCTTGTTTGAGTGATACTGGTACTGCTGTGAAGTTTTTATAGGGTCAAGCTGCCTAAGACGCCGGCTTTGGCAGACGATCCATCTCTATCCCACCATAGTTTTGAGTAAATACGTGATTTTATCATAGGATAGCTGTTTTATACAGAGATATAAGCACCAAAAAAAAAGCGATATGCCAATCATTGGACCATTGTTCTTTTTAGGTGAATTGCGTCGCATTAAAAAACTGAAGCCATGGGGTCTCTACGAAGTCCTGACAGAGAAATACGAATGGCCTCATGAGCAAGCTCAAGCTTTTACTGATTTCTTACTCCCAATGCTAGCATTCGATCCGCAGGAGCGCGCCACAGCTGATCAGTGTCTTCAACATCCATGGTTGAACTCTTCCTAGACTCCTAGAAATGAAATATTTCGTGTATTTAGTAATTATTTCTCTTTGGTTGGTTTAATATTTCAGGACTCTGAAGTGAAATATGCATGAATAAATATAGCAGTCTAAATATAAGTTGAAGCTTCTTTTATACGATGACTGGTGATACAACACATTTTGAAAAAGGGAGCAAATAAAAAGGGTTTTATGCAAACTATTCAAGCGCTTAGGCAATATCACGGAACAGAAATCAGCCAACTTTCGGAATTTATATGCAATACTAAGAAATGGCCAATTTTAAGCAATTTTCCTGTCTTCCGTCCCCTTAAAAAGTATGTTTTTGCATCTAAAACCAACTTGAACGTCTTCAGGTTTGGCTCTCTATATGCCCCTTTCTCGTTGGCCGCAAATACAAGGAAAATTTGAGTTCAAATCAGTAACATAAAAACAGTTTCCTAAAATCATTCGTAATGACGATGAAGTTCTGATTGTAGTTTAATTTATTTGAAAAAAAAGAGTATCAACTAAACAGTTTTTTATTTTCTTAGAAAAGAAAAGCTTAAAAATGGAGCAATAAAATTAAGTTCAGTAGTCGGAAATGTGTTATTTTTTACTTTGTTTGTTCACAAACCTGAGTTCAATGTAATGCTTTCTCTGACATATTGTTCAGATGATCTGAGAACAGTACATTTAAGGCATTAGCCTTAAAGTATCCCCAATATTGCGTGTCTAAGAAATTTTTGGCAAAGTCACTTTTGGGTCTGTTGCAGCCCAGAATCACTTTTTATCATAGATTTCGTATTTTGGATACGAGCTTGAAAGAGCCGCCATGTTTTGGCGAAAATGGTTTGTGACAACTTCTCAGTCCTGAATGTTTTATTGTCATTGCAGCTAGCCAATAATAGTATGTTATATAGGTAGTGATTTTAAAAATAGCCAATTAAATTTGCTTATTTTTGCACACTTAAGTTTCGCAATCACTTTTTTATAGGTTGTGTTCAAAAGTGGTATTTCTAATAACCGACATTAGTGGGAGGATTTATCTGAGGAGAGTTGGTTGTCTAAAAGAAGTTAAGCTTAAGTTGAAAAAATTGTTCGAATATATGAATCTGAAATTATTTGATTTTAAGTTACTATGTGTATTAACATACTTTTGCAAATAAAATGAATTTTTGAATTAAACTGACTTATAGTTTTGTGACTAGTTGGGTTTGGATAGGGTGTTGGAAGTCTTAAGCTCATTACTGGACATGTTGAGATTACTGATGTGTCTGTAGCCCCTAGAGTGTCTGGTCTAACCGGCTTTGACGTCCTCTCTATCCGCAGATACGGTGGAAAACAGAAGCCGCATCGCAAGAAACGAGAGTTTAACACTGTTTACACGTCACAAAAGGGAGGGTTTAGCGTTTCTATGCGGAGTTTGTTAGTGGGTGAAACTGAGCTTCCGTTTGTCCTATGAGTTTTCAGAATAAAATGTAAAATCTTAGGTCACCGAGTTTATCCTGCTCAAGTTCGGTTTGACTCTCAGTTTATGTCCCCCCCCCCCCGGCTCGAGCTTTGATTTTGATTTCCTTCTTTAGCCTGAATCATTGCCCAGGAAGCTGGGAATCGAAAGCAAATTTTTTAGTCGGAATTCTAATCGGTACCCGGATTGTTATTAAGTTCGAGTTAGGGAAATTCAGTGGGACAAACAGTTTTTAAACCTGATAAGTTGGTAAGCCTTAGTGAAGGTTTCACAATCGTTGCCTTCGGCCACAGATCTAGCCGTCTTGTATTTGGTCTGCTTCAAGTATAACAAACAGCTTGAACCACGATAACCCCTTTGCTAGTGTAGACTTACAGCTCTACACATGGGTCACACGACCCCCTTGTTTGTGTGGAATTTTACCCCCAGTAACTAGGACCCAGTGTTAGCTACCAGTGTGATTTTTACCGTTTTTTTTCTACTAACAGCCTGAAGAAGAACATTCTGAGCATTTTGGGAGTAAAAAAAACATAAAAAAAGATAAAA
This sequence comes from Artemia franciscana, assembly GCF_032884065.1. NCBI lineage: Eukaryota > Metazoa > Arthropoda > Branchiopoda > Anostraca > Artemiidae > Artemia > Artemia franciscana. Next base: position 61,348,316 of record NC_088866.1, on the reverse strand, counting down.
GAAAGAAAGAACTGAAATCCTGAACACTTCAGACTTTGAATGCTCTCACTGTCTCATTAGAGGTCATGGCCGTCTAGATATTTTTTCAGTTGTAGCCGTCTGGGAGTTTTTCATTATTTTCGAATACTCCTAGGTGTTCCTTTGGCGAAAGAGAGGAATAAAAACATTGAGAGCCACTGGGCTTCGTAAAAAGGACTACAAATTTTTAGTTCACCTTCTGATTTGTTATGTCAATTTACTCCTTTACAAATGAGCCATTTCAAACAATAATGGCGTGCCATTAAATATTTTAGATAGAGAAATATGAGAAGTATGGAATAGCCAGATTCAGGAATGTCAATTCAAGGTCAGTATCACTAGATATCGCTGATTGGGTTCTGATAGATATGTTTTCCAAGTACTAGAAATATTCATTTATTGACAATTTAAATAATTTTCAATTAAAGGTTCACTTTAAAAGCTTGCGTTGTACATATTAGTCAGAGCGCCAGATTCTGTATCTCGCTTATTTCGATTAGTACCCATGCCGGAAGGTACAAAAATGTTAAGGGTGGATCCCATGGTAGTCGACCATGCTGATAACGAATATCGTAGGGCGCATGTTTGCCGTTGGGGCGTTTCTGAGATATAGGCCAAAAACACCAAATTTGGCCTATAATGGGGTTCGATGATTCTAATTTTTTTTTAGGAATAAGGTTGGTCAAATCCAGCGTACTCTTACATCAATAGAAAGAAGAGACTTGGGGCTACACGAATATGATTTTTGTTTGTAAAAAAAAATGAAAAATAGTACACTTTTTAATGCAGTTTTTAAAAAAAATCAGATTTTTGTCAACAAATTTCTAAGAGATAAGCTAAAAACTCGAAATTTTTTCAATTTTTAATATTATTAAAATATATTTCAATTTTTTATATTAAAAAAGAAAGCCCGTTTAATTCCGAACACATTGGGCTAAGAAAAAAAGTTTAAATTATTTTATCTGGGGGGTCTGCAACTTTTCTAGCGAGTGTACCCGATAATATGAATTTTGTCTAGTAACCTGCTACCTAGCGGGAAGTTGATTGATAAGCTAAGCAGAAGAAATTGATAAGCAGAAGATGAAAAAGAAAAGTGAGTCAGGTAGGCCAAGATAAAAAAAAAAAAAAAACAGTTACTTCAGGTTGATTCAACATGTGATTCTGACGCAAATACTGATTTGCTGATGGATGATAATGAAGAATATGACACAAATTTGGAAGATCAAAAAACATTTTTTAAAGAAATAGAATCTTTAAAAGCCCTTTTGGTGTTGTAAAGTTGGCTGGAAAAATGAGTGTAATTTTTTTTGCAGAAGTAAGAGACTTAATGAAAGTAATTTACAAAATTAAATATCACAAGAAACTTGATGATACTGACTAATTTAGATTTATAAGGACTGATAAAAAGGCATGTTACATTGATCAATCAGATTTAGTATTGGAACTTCAAGTTCTAGTGAAAATGCTTGTCAAATTGAACATCTGTGATTTGAAATTGATTTGTCAATATTTAATCTAATATCTTGCTTTTCCTTCATGAAGCACCAAACAACCATGCAACAGTCGAAAAATCTCTGCGAACGTTCACGGCGATAAGTAAAGCTGTCGGATGTGACGATACGGTGGTCACGCAAGATCTCTTCATTTATCAGCTAGCACAGGGAGTGAAAAGTAAATACCCGGATGACTTCAAAAACGTAATCCTACGGATGGGAGGCTTCCACCTCCTGCTCAACTAACTCAAGGCAGTTGGTAAGATAATGGACAGCTACGGACTCAAAGAGATTATAGTGCAGGTAAAGCTGCTGCTACCTGGTACATGCGAAAAGGTATTTCAAGGAAAAGGCTACTACCAAGATATCAATGCCTACTGCATACTGTACGAAGTCTTGCTAGACCTCTACTGGGAGTCCTTGGAGAAGAGTATTACTCCGAAGCACAAGAAGACTTATCCCGTCTGGACCAGCTGGGTAGTGCCATTGAGTTATTCAGGACTTCACTGGCAGACGGTGCTAACGCGCGAATTACACTTCAGAAGGCAAACGATACCTTAATCATTTGGGCTCCAATAATGAATGCCTTCAAAACCCTTCGAAATGCGTCACCCACGTTTGCTTTCTGGCGGTAGTTCTTGGAAATACTTGAAATAGCGATGCAATTCAATCATGCTGAACGAGACTGTGACTGGGAGTCTCATTTGACAGCAACTGCTCGGATGTTGCCATACTTGATGGTGGCTGACCATCCTCAGTATACAAGATGTCTCATACAGTACCTATATGACATGCGAAGTTTACCACAAACCTTTCCTGATGTGCACAGAAGGCTCATGAAAGGATACTTCGCAGTGAAGAGAACGCACACCAGGTTTACGGCCACCTGTTCCGATCAGATACTGGAATGTACAGTGAACAAGGATGCAAAGACGACGGCCGGAATAATAGGAGAACAAATGGATGAGAGACAGACTGAAGCTTGGATTCTTATCTTACCGATTTCCGCTGCCATCAGCAATGGTTTCCTGCAAGTAGTCAACGTATCTACAGAGACATTGAAATATCACGAAGACAATCAGTCGACGACGACGCGATTACAACTTTCACGAGTTAGAGTTCGAGACATTTTCACTACATGTGGCAATCCGTTCGGCAGAGTGAACTTCGACCTAGTGAATATTGTGACGTCAGAAGTTGTGGACGATGAGAAGATTGTTTCTGATACTGTGGCTACTTGCGTAGCCACAAAAGGAAAAGAGGTGGTTGAGGACTTTCTGTGCAACAGGAAAGACGATGTGAGAAAGGTTGTACTTCGAACTTTCCATTCAGAGAGAAAAACTCAGAAAGTGAATGGTGTCCACAAAACCGGTCTCCTGACCTCTGATGTAACAGCCTTGAAAAGAATCATTACTGCTCAGTTGAGCTACGGCGAAGAAAAGGAGAAAGCTGTTGCAAAGATCCTCACAAAAGAGATTCTTCTTTTCCCTCCATCCATTTTTGAACATCTTCCGCAACAATCAACCAAGACATCCTCTGGCTGAAAAATGAGGGCGGGGAACAAAGCTGTGCTGTTGAACTGGCTAAGAAAAAAAGGAGGACTTTCATCTTGGCCGGCCACTGTGAAATCCAAAGAAACAACATCAGCTACAGTACACATCATTGACCTAATGTCCAAGATAAGGTCATATCGGCCTGCCAGGTTTGAAACAGTGAAATCCTTCGCGGAAAGATTGCTTCTATCATTGCTGAATTATCTTCCAGTGGGTATTCCTGAAGTCCACATTGTCGCACATCGGTACAACGGGCTGTTTTGGAAGCTCACGGACACCGGAGGGTTGATCTCCTTGAAATCAGCATGCAGACTCCGACGAGGGAAATGGAAAAACCTCCAGATTTCCGCTCTTAGCACAATTGAAGAATGGGATGCCGTACAAGCAAGCTCAGCGTCTAAAAGCCGGCTCCTCGAAATTTTGTACGAAACTTGGGAGCAGATGAGTGACCAGCTTCCGAACGCACTCAACCTTCTTCTCTCAGGTGGGTTCAAGGGGAGATTCAAAGTGGTCAAGCGTGGCTGCAGTCCAACTTTACCAGAACACTGTTACTACGAGGAATGCTTGTCCTCCAGCCACGAAGAGGCTAAACCACGCCTTATGACACATGTCAAGTACGCTAGCCGTTACGCTTGTAGCATCGTAGCATCGTTGTGCATGCCAACGACACAGACTTGGCAGTTGCCTGAGTAACACTTTTTTTAGTCAACATTTTTTTTAAATCTATTTTTAATTTTAAGTAAAAGTTAAAAATTTTAAACAGTTAGGAAGTTTGAAGTATTCCTACCCTTTGAAGAAAAAAAATATGTCCCTTTTCACGATACGGCTAGTGATCATTTCAGTGACACTACAAAAAAAAAATCGCAGACCTTTTAAAAATAAAAATAGTGTATATGTTTTTAGCTCAAATTGTACGGAATTGAATGCACTTTCTTTTTGAATAGGAAAAAAACATTTGTTACCTTGAAGAAATTTCGAGTTTTTAGCCTTTTTTTGAGATATTTGTTGAATTTTACAGCATTTATTTTGAAACTGCAGTAAATAGAGAAAAAAATAGTGTTTTTTTTTTATTTAAAAATCATATTCTTGTAGATCTAGATATCTTCTTTCGATTGATATAACATGACGCCAGATTTCTCATCCCAATAAGTCGCAAAAAAATCCTGAATCGTCACACTTAGTTATAGGCTAAATTTGGCGTTTTTGGCCTATATCTCAGAAATGCCCCAACGGCGAACATGCGCCCTACGATATTCGTTTTCAGCATGGTCGACTACCCTAGGATCCGTCTTCAGGATTTTTGTACTTTCCGGCATGGGTGGGTGCACGATACAGAATCTGGCGCTCTGACTATATCTCCCGTTTTTTATTTTAATTTAGAAAATATTCACATGTTACTTACATAATAAAATATAACGATTGTAATGGAACTGACACAATAGCTTACAATGAAAAATTTTATTTAAAGTTTCAGAAGTTATACATTTTTTCTTTAGAAGTAAAGCAATCATTGGGTACTAGAAGCTAGCAATATTTTTTGGAGTATTTTTTATGCCGTGAGTACAGTGACTGTGATTATATTTCGATACATATATATATATATATATATATATATATATATATATATATATATATATATATATATATATATATATATATATATATATATATATATATATATATATATATATATATATATATTAGCTTGCATCAGACTGAATAGTCTGAATCATATAGCTAATTGAATCCAAACAGGATCAGAGGAATTTCGAACGTTCGAAGAAGAAGCAAGCATTTCATATTCAAAAGAATAAGCATTTTATAACAAAAGCCTATACATTATAGGCTTTTGTTCATTTTTCCCTATTCTAAAAAAAAAAATGTTAACCATTGTAAATAAAGGCCTGAATACATTGCTAAAAATTATTTGATAAGCTGTTCTCCACGGGAAGGTCAACAGAGAAGTGTAGATCAAGAGGATCAAAAGTCCATTTGATCATTAACTGCCCTTTGAGTCTTTTTTTTTCTTAGAACCGCTAAGAAAATAATTTTCGGAAGAGAGAGTGAGTCAGAAATATCCTTTAGTAGCGCCAGCGACGATATAAATATGCTTGTTGTTATATACATCTATGGAATCATCAATTACTATAAGCTCTTTCGCACTTTGGAATTCAGTCGAACTACAGTCAATTTCAGTCGTTTTACCCTTAGTCCCCAACTACTCTATTTGGTTTACTCCCGAACTTTAGATGACTCTTTGTAACTCGTGTTATTTAGGAGAGTCAGGGTGTATTAGTTTGAGGGTGTTGGGGATTATGCTTATGGATTTGAGGATTTTTGACAAGGCTGGGCTTGGGATATCTAAAAAATACTCTTTTTGAACTCCTCATAAAACTTTGCCTGATAATTTTACAGTAGTGCCTTACTGACAAAGCAACAAACTTTTGAAGTCTGGACCTTGTCAGAACTAGAATACAAAATACAGTTAGTGTGACTGTCCTTGTCCGTCTCAACGTGAAAACCTGATCGATGCATCCCATGTCTTCTCTAAATCCAGCTTGATTGGGTTGGGCTGTCAACTTTCTAGAAGATCTTAAGCAATTGAGGAGAAGCAAAGATCCTACCAGTTATGCTAATGAGGGATATACTGCGGTAGTTTTGCGTTATGTTCTTTCACCCTTATTGGACAGGAACGGTAGCAGAGTCTCTTCAATCGCAGGGGAACGATTCAAATCGTTCAAATCGCACTGAAAAAGTCTTGGAGCTAGGCTTGAACCTTCTTTGAAGATTCCTGTTAGAATCAAGTCAACTCCTGGGGCTTTGTGACTCTTGAATTTCTCGATGGCGGCTTAGACCTTTTAAAAGTAGGTGGTCCAGCATCAGCGTCATCTTAGGTGCCATGCTGACTAGTTCCATCTTCCATGAGTAGGCCGATTACGAGAACGGCTGCTATTTGCGAAAATATCGTTAATGTCGGAGAACTGGGAAAGAAGTGTTGCTGCGAGTATCGTAGAATTAAGTAAATTTTGAAAGTGAGACATCCATCTTTCTGTAGCATCGTCCTTACGCGCGAGAAGGGTGCTATCATTGTTTCTTGTCGAACTTTTATTATTCTTCTTTTACCTGTGTTCTCTTTGTTAAATTGATGGAAGACACTGAGAAGTTGTGTTTTCTGTGTTCACGTTGATTCCAAGTGATGTACGACCTTCTTTATATGTCTTGCCAATCTCTGGTGAGATATCCCAATAACTGGCAATCCTGGCGAGCTAATTTGTGGCATTACTTTCTGAGATTCTCGAATATTGATGAGGCCCTATTGTTGTCCAGAGTTGTTAATTGTCGAGCCAGTTTGATGATCTTGACAGATATCCATTTTTTTCGTTTCTATTTTCTTCTCCCAGGGATATTTTTGGCTGTCTCTTTTACATTTTCTTTGATTGACCTCCAATCGCCCTCGATATTGCTCGCTGAACCATCGGAATCTTCCAGAGCCAGGATGCTAAAGTGATTAGAAAGCTCTAAGAAGAATTTTCACTGGATTTATTTATCCTCAAGGCACCTTACATCGTACGTTTGGGTAATAACTTTTATCCGCGCTACTAGTTTAGAAGCTAGGATAGACTTCACTATTGTTTGGTCGGACCCGTTTTTGGAACCAGTGTCATTGGCTCTAAATTCTCTATAATTCGTGACTAGAGATTCTCCCTCACCGTAGTATTAGAATGGAGTTAATTTGAAATCGTGTCCTTCCATCTTTGGGTCTCCAGGTAATCTTGTGCAATGGTTTGTCCTTGAAGAGGGCATTGACTATCCTAGGTTGTGCAGTTGAGCAAACTCAATTATTCTTCTCCCTCGATCGCATCTATCATTGAATCAACATGTGTTTACAAGTCATTCATTGTCAACATCACAGCTACATACAGAAACTTTGAAATTGCATACAATGATCAGAAGGCATACCTTGGCACGGATCTAACTAACTCTGTTAGCTTATCAAACAACCCGTCTATTACGAATTCTTCAGAAATTTTTATGGGCGCATATGTGACAATGACAGTGATGCTGAATAAGTGGCTGACAAAAGCAGGCTATAACCAATTTTTAGGAGATAGCTTGCCATTCTAGGAGGCTGATTGTGTATCGGTTACTCAACCCCCACACCGACTCAATCCAAACCCTCGTCTGGACCAGAGGTCCATCAAGAGTATTGTTGTGTGATGTGTGTGTATTGTTTATTATGCACTGTGTAATGTTTCTGAGATTAACCATGTAGCGTCTTTTCTAAAAACAACTTTTCTGTGTTGCCTCTTAAAGCAAAATACAGTATTGAAGACTTAAGGCAGACCCACACTGTATTTTTTATTTTTACTGTTTAGTGTTTTGTTCCCAAAATAATAAGTTCCCAAAATAAGTTTTCAGACATCGTAAAAACACGCCTAGACTACTATTTGTCAAAAAACTTCTGGGGGAGGTCCCCCCGGAAATCGCCTTCTCCCTGAATGGCATCCCCCCAGATATAACCCCCCTCTTCCCTCCTCTCAATTGAAGTACTGAAATTACACCTATATATGTCAGTGTGTTTTTGTTTGTTTGAAAGACGTAAAAAAAATCCCACTCAATCACGTACTTCAATGGCTTGAGCATTTACGCAATTCAATAAAAGTTCAAAAATATGTATTTAAATAAAGCGCAAATGTTAAATGTAATATATATAGTTATTTGCAATTCAGATAAACATATTGTAATGCTGAAATGAAAATGCTAATTTAAGGAAAATTTCGTTTCTCTTGTCAAATCCCTTACATTTAAAGGTTGAAACTTCAATAGATGTTACTCTGCACTTTACTAGGTAGCCGCTACCGTGACAACTACAAAAAATGAATCTTGTCTTAGAATGCATCAGAAGGGTCTGACCAAATCCCCTTTATTCTTTACAATATCCCTTTTCAATTTCTACGTGATTTACCGGATTCAACCTCTAGGGAACATAATACCATACTAAATTGCAGATAAATATCCCCAGTGGAAATGATAGACGAGACATGTTGTAACGGAACAGAAGCCTAGATTTGTTATTAAAGTAGCGAGGAAGCTTAGCAAGGCTTTTGCAAGAGGAAGAAGAAGAAACTTTTGTCATTTTTGTTATTTTTTTTTTTCAAATAGATAAGCATAGGGATAAACTTCAATAGCATGATGAGCAAATAATATATTAAAACGGCAATTTAAATGAATATGTCAATCGGAAGAGATATCTGGCGAAAAGTTGAGCTTTTGAATTTTATTTTCGAATATTTTTTTTTGAATATAACTGAAAATATTCGCAAATGACAAAACAATTAATGAAGTAAAACATGGAATGACAGTTGATGTGAGTTGTCCAATGTGATTAAATAAAAAAACAAGTTTTTTTTTTAACTGAAAGTAAGGAGCGATATTAAAACTTAAAACGAACAGAAATTAATCCGTATATGAAAGTGGCTGTTCCCTCCTCAACGGCCCGCTCTTTACGCTAAAGTTTGACTCTTTCTCTCAGCACTACTTTTTAAAACAGAAACAATAATTTGATCTGAATATATATACTTCAACAATTTGAATTTTGATCTGATGACTTCGGGAAAAATGAGTGTGGGAGGGGGCCTAGGTGCCCTCCAATTTTTGGATCATTTAAAAAGGGCACTAGAACTTTTAATTTCCATTAGAATGGGCCCTCTTGCAACATTTTAGGACCACTGGGTCGATACGATCACTCCTGGAAAAAAAAAACACAAAAAACAAACGAACAAATAAACACACTTCCATGATCTTTCTTCTGGCAAAAAAAAAATATGCAAAGTTCCACATTTTAGCAGATAGGAGCTTGAAACTTCTACAGTAGGGTTCTCTGATACACTGAATCTGATGGTGTGATTTTCGTTAACAGTCCATGACTTTTAGGGGGTGTTTCCCTCTATTTTCTAGAATGAGGCAAATTTTCTCAGGCTCGTAACTTTTCGTAGATGAGACTAAACTTGATGAAGCTTATATATTTAAAATCAGCACTAAAATTCGATCCTTTGATGTAACTATTGGTATCAAAATACCGTTTTTTAGAGTTTCCGTTACTATTGAGCCGTTACTATTGGGTCGCTCCTTACTACAGTTCGTTACCACGAACTATTTGATTAGACATTTTATAAAAAGTAGAATTTAAAGATTTCAAGCTCTTGAAAATTTTTAAAAAGAAAATTTTAAACTAAGAACATTTTTCTCCAAATCGGATTGATTTTAAGGTATTAAGGACACCAAAGAGACCAAACAATACAGTCTTCAAAATGTATTTCTGTTTTGTTTGTTTGTTTTTACCAAAACTTACTTGTAGTTTCGATTATTCATTATTTCTATAAAAAAGGGAAAAACTATTGCTGAATATATAATTTTGTCAGTTTTATTTGTATACCTTTTTAGTGTACTTGAACATTTTTTTTTTTTTACTTTGATAAAAATGGAAATACCGTACTTGTCTAAAGTTTATCCCCGAATAAAAACTAATTAATTGATAAAGGTTGAAACAATAAGATTTGTAAGAACGTATAATAATAATAGTAGCTAACACATCTTGCATGCACACTTGCTGTATTTTACACCCGCCCTCCCCCTAATGCGCAACGATATAGCCCAAATTTGTTATTAAAGTATTATATTTTTATCATACTTGGGTATATTTTATTAGGATTAGATAAAAAAAAAAAATTTTTTTTTAACTGAAAGTAAGGAGTGACACTAAAACTTAAAACGAACAGAAATTACTCCGTATATGAAAGGGGCTGTTCCCTCCTCAACGCCCCGCTCTTTACGCTAAAATGACTCTTTCTCTCAGCCCTTCTTTTTAAAACAGCACAAAACTTTAGCGTAAAGAGTGGGGTGTTGAGGAGGGAACAGCCCCTTCATATACAGAGTAATTTTTGTTTCGTTTTAAGTTTTAATGTTCCTCCTTACTTTCTGTTAAAAAAACTTGTTTTTCTTATTTAATTTCTGAACGTTTTTGAATTAATGCATGCGTTGATTTTGGCTCTGATGCACAAGAACAATTAAAACAAAATTTGCATATAATTTTTTTTTTTTTTGACTAAATAGTTTTCTCATAGTTTTGATCGGACGATTATGAGGAGGCCTAGTTGCCTCCAATTTTTCGGTTACTTAAAAAGGCAACAAGAACTTTTAATTTTTTACGAACGTTTCTATTAAAAAATATATGTAACTTACCAATTAACTTACGTAACGAACTTCAATATTCGGATGTTTTTATTACGTACTAATGATTGCCCTTGAGCTTTGTTGATGGGGATTGCTAATCAAACATTCCCTGTGTCCCCATCGTCATTTATATATCTCCCCTGTGCCCCCCGGCGTCCCCGTTGTAGTTGTGTCCCTGTGTCCCAGTCGTCATTTATATTCCCTGTGTCCCGGTCTTTATTTGTGTCCGGTGTCCCAGTCTGTAATATCTCTTTGAGTGTCCCGGTCGTCATTTATATTCCCTGTGTCCCGGTCGTCATTTGTGTCCCAGTCTGTAATATCGTCAGTCATATTCCCGGTGTCCTGGTCGTTATTTGTATCCCGGTGTCCCGGTCTGTATATACATTCGTTTTTGAATTGGTATATGATGAAATAAATTTTTTGTTTTTTCCTTTTTTTCTTTTTAGTTTTTTTTTTGGTTTTTACTTTTTTTTTTAGCTTTTTTAGTTTTTTTCTTTTTTCTTTTTAGTTTTTTTTGTAGTTTTTACCTTTTTTAGTTTTTTTTTTAATTTTTATTTCTATTTTTTTTAGTTTTCTTTTTCTCCTTTATTTTTTAGTTTTTTTCCTTTTTTTAGTTTTTTTCTTTTTCAGTTTTTTAAGTTTTTTAAGTTTTTTTATTACTTTTTCTTTTTTTTCTTTTTAGTTTTTTGTAGTTTTTACCTTTTTTTTAGTTTTTTTAGTTTTTTTTCTTTTTTAGTTTTTAGTTTTTTACCTTTTTTTAGTTTTTTTGTAGTTTTTACCTCTTTTAGTTTTTTTCTTCTTTTGTATTAATGCTAAGGCGAAGGTTCGAACCTGGAACCTCTCGGACCTAGAACCTGGAACTTGGAACTACTTCGGCTTAAATACATTCGTTTTTGAATTGGTAAATGATGAAAAAAATTCAGACGTCATATAATGACGTCACTCGACAGACAGACAGACAGACAACTTATTTATATATATATATATATATATATATATATATATATATATATATATATATATATATATATATATATATATATATATATATATTTATCTATATATATAAAAATAAGTTGTCTGTGTGTGTGTGGCTCTGTCGGGTAACGTCATGTTTGTGTGTTGACTGACGTCATGTTTTCGACTGACGAAATTACAGACCGGGACATCGGAACACAAATGACGACCGGGACACCGGCACATCTATCTATCTTCTATCTATATATATAAAAATAAGTTGTCTGTGGATGTGTCTGTCAGGTGACGTCATGTTTGTGTGTTGACTGACGTCATGAAGTTAGTTGTCGTCATTTTTGTTATGACGGTGACGTCATTAAAGATATCTAAGACATGCGTTCACGTAGAAATCTATTAATGTTTAACTTTAAAATGACTGATGAACTTACAATGGCAACAGCCGAGGAAGATGCTCAAAGAGTCTATGCCAAAAAACTTGCTGCTGATAGAGAAAGTCAGAAAAGAAAGCGTGCCGAGGAATCAAAAGAACAGCAAGGAAACAGGCTTGAGGCTGATAGAGAAAGAAAGAACAGAAAGCGTGCCATTCTCAGGCGAGAATCATAAATTTTTATAACAACGTTGGAAAAATTTTCTTTTTGGATGCGCCAGGAGGTACTGGTAAAACGTTTGTGATAAAACTGATTCTTGCATCAATTCGATCAAAAAATGATATAGCGTTGGCAATTGCGTCGTCCGGAATAGCCGCAACATTGCTGCCTGGTGGAAGAACTGCTCATTCCGCTTTGAAATTGCCTCTGAATTTGCATTCTACAGAAACTCCCACGTGCAATATTTCCAAATCATCTGGGATGGGTAAAGTATTGCAGCAACACAAACTTATTATTTGGGATGAGTGCACAATGGCACACAAAAAAACACTCGAGGCTCTGGATCAATGCTTGAAAGATTTGCGAGGGAAGTCGAAACCCTTTGGCAGCACATTAATATTGCTTGCGGGAGATTTCAGGCAAACATTACCTATAATACCTAGACCAACTCCTGCAGACGAAATGAATGCTTGCCTGAAAAATTCTAATTTATGGGCACACGTAAAAACATTAAAATTAACTACAAATATGCGTGTCCGATTGCAAAACGATGACTCTGGTCAAACATTTTCAGATCAATTGCTGGCAATTGGAAACGGAAAGCTCCCAGTAGACTCAATTTCAGGACGTATACAACTACCTGCTGATTTCCGTAATTTAGTGACGTCCAAAAATGAATTGATTGAAAAAGTATTTCCGAATATTCTAAAAAATTATAAAAATAATAAATGGCTAAGTGAAAGAGCGATTCTCGCACCCAAAAATATAGACGTCCAAGAAATCAACAATATTGTTTTGACCAAGATTCGAGACCAGGCAGTCCTTTACAAGTCAGTCGACACAGTTTTGGAACCAAATGAAGCGGTTAATTATCCATCTGAATTTTTAAATTCCGTGGATCTTTCAGGGTTTCCACCACACGTGCTACAACTAAAAATAGGCGTACCAATAATACTTTTAAGAAATATCAACCCACCAAAGCTTTGCAATGGCACGCGACTTGCCGTAAAAAAAAACAATGGAAAACCTAATAGAGGCCACAATCTTGACAGGGCCTTTTGAGGGTGAGGCTGTTCTTATTCCTCGCATTCCCATGATTCCAACGGATCTGCCTTTTCAATTTAAAAGATCGCAATTCCTAACTCGATTAGCATTTGCAATCACCATTAACAAAGCTCAAGGTCAATCATTAGAAAAATGTGGTATAGATCTTAATACTGATTGTTTTTCCCATGGACAATTGTACGTTGCATGTTCGAGGGTCGGTAAACCTGACAATCTATTTATATGCAGCGACAATTGGACAGCGAAGAATGTTGTATATTCGCAAGTTTTACGCAGTTAATTTGTATTGTATCTATCTATCTATCTATCTATCTATCTATATAAAAACGAGTTGTGTGTATGCATGTTTGTTTGTTTGTAAAAAGAGTGTTTGCATATGACGTCATTATTAGTACATACGGCTTTGTATATGCACAGACAATGGGAAAGCCAAGAATGTTGTATATTCGCAATTTTTACGTAGTTTGAAATACATATATAAATCTATCTATATTCACAGGTGGGACACAGGGACAAAACTACAATGGTGCGTAACTAATATGGCGCGTAACGATTTACAAGCGCGGGGGGGCTTGGGGGGCGCGAAGCGCCCCACCAACTAGGTGTTGGGGTGGTGCGAAGCGCCACCCCAACAGCTAGTATATATATATATATATATATATATATATATATATATATATATATATATATATATATATATATATATATATATATATATATATATATATATATAAAAATAAGTTGTCTGTCTGTGTGTCTGTCTGTCAGGTGACGTCATGTTTCTGTGTCGACTGACGTCATGAAGTTAGTTGTCGTCATTTTTGCTATGACGGTGACGTCATTAAAGATATTCAATTCATGCGTTCACGGAAAAATGTTTAATTGTAAAATGACTGAAGAACCTACAATGGCAACAGCCGAGGAAGCTGCTCAAAGAGTCTATGCCAAAAAACTTGCAGCTGATAGAGAAAGTAAGAAAAGAAAGCGTGCCGAGGAATCACAAGAACAGCAAGAAAACAGGCTTGCGGCTAAAGAACGCAAAACCGCGCAGTTAGATGAAAATCCACCTGGAAGGCGAGAGTCAAAACATATCAAAACTGAAAATGATAGCGATGATGATTGGGTTTGGGATTTTGACTTGGATAAGGTCATCAATGCCTACCAGATTTAAGTTAAAAAACAAAGGTTCGGCGATATGTACTTCATAGTGACGCTAAAAAATAAAGAAGAAAAAAAAACTGAAAAAATGTAAAAAACTAAAAAAAAAACTAAAAAGAAAAAACACTCAAAGATAAATTACAGACCGGGACACAAAAGACGACCGACACAGAGGGAATATAAATGACGACCGGGAACCTCAAAGAAAAATTACAGACTGGGACACCCGGACACAAATCACGACCGGGAATATAAATGACGACCGGGACACAGGGACACAACTACAACGGGGACGCCGGGGGCACAGGCGGGATATATAATTGACGACTGAGACACAGGGATTGTTTGAATAGAAATTACAGACTGGGACACCGGGACACAAATGACGACCGGGACACTGGGACACAGGGAATATAAATGACGACCGGGACACTCAAAGAGAAATTACAAACTGGGACACCAGGACACAAATGTCGACCGGGACACAGGGAATATAAATGCTATTTATATGCACAGACAATGGGACAGCGAAGAATGTTGTATATTCGCATGTTTTACGTAGTTAAAAATATATATTTATATCTATCTCTATTCACAGGTGGGACACAGGGACACAGCTACAATGGCGCGTAACTAATATGGCGCGTAACGACTTACGTGCGCGGGGGGGCTTGGGGGGGCTTGGGGGGGCGCGAAGCGCCCCACCAACTAGGTGTTGGGGTGGCGCGAAGCGCCACCCCAACTGCTACTATATATATATATATATATATATATATATATATATATATATATATATATATATATATATATATATATATATATATATATATATATATATATATATATATATATATATATATATATATATATATGTATATATATATGTATATATATATATATATATATATATATATATATATATATATATATATATATATATATATATATATTATATATGACGACAACTAACTTCATGACGACATACAGCTCAATCCTTATAATGACGTCAGTCGACAGACAGACAAACAACTTATTTCTATATATAATGGGGTTCGCCCCCTCGTCAATAACTCGCTCTTTACACTAATGCTAAAAAATTTTCAATCCCTTAGGAATGACCTCTGAATCACAAAGGCCATAGAATAAATAGTTGAATTACTAAAAATACTTTAGTGTAAAGATCGAGGTATTAGAAGGAGTTAAACCCTATATGCATTCTTTATTATGCATTTTTGTTCTTTTTAAGTTTTAATGCTGATCCTTACTTTCAGTTGAAAAAACTTTTCATGTTTATTTTTTCATTCTTTTTTTAAATAATGCTTGAAAATCCTACGCCCCCTTCATGGAAATTCTCTTTCCCCACATAAATTCATCCATGGAAAGATACACTGAATCTGATGGTGTAATTTTCTTTAAGATTCAATGACTTTTAGGCGGTGTTTCCCCCTATTTTCTAAAATAAGGCACATTTTCTCAGGCTCGTAACTTTTGATGGGTTTGACTGAACTTGATGAAACTTGTATAAAATCAGCATGAAAATGTGATTCCTTTGATGTAACTATTGGTATCAAAATTCCGTTTTTTAGAGTTTGGTTGCTATTGAGCCGAGTCCCTCCTTACAATAGTTCATTACCACGAACTGTTTGATTCACTTTTTGAGCTCCAGGGGGTATACATACAAGTGTCACCGTATCTCCAATATATAAGATGGCTGTCAAATTACTGAAAGTTTTCTCGACCCAAAAGCATCTACTCGAATACATTTCTGTAAATAAACGGAAGATTAGAGATAGATGATCCATCCGAATTGATTGGAAGAAACTCACGGAAAAGTTTAGAATTCGGTTTTTAGAATGTAACATATGGGCTTCAACTCCCTCTCCCCCACCACAGCCAAATTTTGTTAATTCCTATCTTGTATTTATGTCTCATATGACAATGGTGCCAACTAGCGGAGGGGACAGTGTTGGTGTTTTTCCCTTCCCCTAGATCTTTCCCCATGGGCTTACAAAAATAATTTTTGGCATTTTCATTGAAAAGTACCCTGTTTAATATTTCCTTAAAAACAAATCTAAAAAGTGGAATTGTTTTCTCTCTTAGATTTAAAAAAAATGATTCCCTTCCCGTGAATTTTAGTGAATTCGTGTCACTGTTGTGGAAGGAGGATGGAGGTAGCAAATCACTAAAAATTTAATCCCCGTTTCCTTCAGTGGCGGCTCTGGCCTCTCTCGCGCCCAGGGCATAATCTTGACTTGCCCCCCCCCACGCTAACTCCCAATTTTCATGCCAAATTTTGAAACAGTTTTCATTTATCAACATGGTTATTTCCAGTTTAGTAATTAATATAAATTCATTTTTTAATTTATTATCTAAATTATTTAATTATTTAATTTTTTATTAATTATTATTATTTAATTATTATTATTGAAATATTTTTATTTGTTAGCTTATTTTTATTTTATTTATTAATTAACAATCTATTAATTTATATCATTGAAAAATTCTCTAGTTTATTTTAATAAAAATAAAATGTAAAAATTATAAAATGATTATAACCGTCAGATTGCTTAGTTGAAACTTTGGTCCCCTAAAATTTCTATGTCTGGGGCAAGTGTCATCTTTTTCACCCTTAAAACCGCCCCTGGTTTTCTTTTATATATACAGGGGGAAACTATTATGCTTTTGACATTGCCTTGTTGATTTCACTGAGCACCGAAATCAAACTGTTCGGGGTAGCAAACTTTAAGTAAGAAAATCCTCGTGCTGGTTGTAAAAGAAACTCTACAAAAAGGAGTATCTATAAAACTATAGACAAAAGAATTGACTCTTTTTGCTAATTCTAAGTACATAAAGTTTATTGAATTTTAGGTTACCTACCTGAGGTAATTTGGCTGATTTTCAAAAAAAGATCAAAACATCCCCAAAAGGGCAAGTGGTCTTGATGAAAATTACGCTACCAAATTCAACATTCCAGCGAACTCTATAGCAGAGGTTTCAAGCCCTATCTACAAGATGCAGTTTTTTTTGTGTTTTTCTTTTATTTGGAGAAGAATAATCAAAAAGATTTATTTTTGTTGTTTTTGTTTTTTTGCTCCAGGGGTGATCGTACCGAAGCAATGGTCCAATAAAAACCAAGAAGAGGCTCGTTAGAGTGGAAATTAAAAGCTGTAGTTTATGCCCAAATTTACAACCTTCCCCGTTTTCTTCAAGGAAATTGTTTTTTGGGAGGGGGTTCGGAATTAATCTCTGATCTTCCTTCATTCAGGTGAATATTTTTTTATTAAGCCTTTAAAGGGGTGTTGCTCATCGATAGTTCCCCTCTTGTAGCAAGATTTTTTTTTGTGGGTTTGTTTGCGTACTCTAAGAGATTACATTGTTCTGCTATTGGCACAAATGGTAGAGAGGCGAATAAGGAGGCATCATCAGTGCCATTGTAGAATTTTAAAGGGGGTGGCGGGCAACTGATACTATAAGCTTTGTCTGTCTAATTGAAAATATTCCTCCTTTTACTAACTATATTAATTTTTATTAGTTTCTTAATGTCTTCATGTTACCCAGGAGAATTGCCCCCCTGTTTCCACTGCCCCTTGTTCATGAAATTCATTCATATTAAATCTTTTATAGAACTCACTTTGAAAACCGTGGAAATGATAACCTTGTTGTTGTTTTTTGATGTTTAAGACCTCCCCCCCCCTCAGACACTAATGAATATTTAGAGTAGTGCACTTTTCCAGGAATGATTATCAATCTTGGACCATTGTCATGCCAATATTAAACTTGAATGTGAAAATTAGGACTTAAATATGAGAGACTGAATTGGAGTATCTGACTTGGCTTTTTCTGCAATTAAATAAAAAAAACTAATTTTTTTAGCTGAAAGTAAGGAGCGACATTAAAACTTAAAACGAACAGAAATTACTCCGTATATGAAATGGGTTGTCCCCTCCGCAATCCCTCGCTCTTTGCGCTAAAGTTTTTAGTTGTTTTAAAAAGTAGAATTGTGGCAAATAGTCAAACTTTAGCGTAAAGAGCGAGGGATTGCGGAGGGGACAACCCATTTCATGTACGGAGTAATTTCTGTTCGTTTTAAGTTTTGATGTCGCTCCTTACTTTCAGCTAAAAAAATTAGTTTTTTTTATTTAATTTCTGAACCTTTTTGAATTAATGCATGTTTGGTTTCGGCTCTCCGCACATAAATTATTAAAATGAAATTTGTATATTAATTCTTTTTTTTGGCTAAATGGCTTTCTCTTAGTTTTGATCAGATGATTTTGAGAAATAAGGGGTAGAGAAGGAGGTCTAGTTGCCCTCCAATTTTTCGGTTACTTAAAAAGGCAACTAGAACTTTTAATTTTTAACGATTTATTAGTAAAAATATACGTAACTTAAGAATTAACTTACGTAACAAACTTTCATAATCTTATATTTTTATTATGTATACGAGGGGGTTTGTACCCTCGTTAATACCTCGCTCTTTACACTAAATCGTAAGTTTTGTCCCAATTCTTTAAGAATGACCCCTGAATCAGAAAGGCCGTAGAATAAATAGTTGAAATTACTAAATATACCACTATTGCTACTATTACTACAGTTGTGACTACTATTTCTATTGACGTTAAGGATACTAATATGGAACTTTCAGGGAACATCTAGGGGTTTTCAAGTAAATGAAAAGACACGTTGTCTGCATTAAGGATGCCAGAAGAATGTATGGTCAATTTTTCATAAATAACTTAGAGCATTAAGTCGAAATTTTCAGGACGCGTTGAGACGGACGGTGAGCTATACAAAAGGTACTCGCTGCTACTACTACTTCTGCTACTATTGCTATTATTGCTACGACTGCTACTACAGAGGCAAAGAGTGGGAAGTTGAAGCTTCGCGCTCTTCCATACATTCCAGGGTATGTTTAGGGATAAGCTAAACTAAACAAAGAACAATTATCTGATCAAGCAAGTTGTCCAAAGGGCATTTCAGCATAATCCTGGTAATGACCTAGGTTATTAAGTTGAAACATTCAGGCCGTGTTAAGGGGGATGTCAAACTAGGCGAAATGCAAAATGTGCATACTACTATAACTACTATCACTACTACTACTATTACTACTACAACTACTAAAACAACTGCTACTGCTGCAACTACTGCTACAACGACCACTAATAGTGCCACCAAAGCTAATAGTGTTACAGAGAAACTTCCAGGGAATGCTGAAGAGAATAATGAACTAAACTGAAACACGCTATGTGGATGCAGGCTACTAAAAGGCCATTATAGCCATACCTCAGTAACAGTATAGATATTAAGTTGAAACTTTCAGTGCATATTAAGAGGGATGTTGAAGAAACCGAAAGGTACTATAATTATACTACACCTACTACTTCTACTGATACTACTATTAACGCTAAGGGTATTAAGGAGACATTTTCAGAAAATGCTGGGGGTGGGTATGATAAATTAAATTGAAACACGCTGTATGTATGCACCCTGTCAACTGAGTCTATCAAAAGTTTATCAAAATGGCTTAGAGTATTAGGTTAAAGCTTTGAGAGTATGGTGACGGGTATGCTGAGCTAATAAAAATGAACTATCTGCATGCTACTACTACTAGTAGTTGCAGTACTACTACTACTGTTAGGTATTAATAATAGAATACTAATTGTTCCTTCTATGTCAAAAAAGTTTAAGGTATCAGTTACTGTAGTATATGAACCGGTCGAACCAACTGACGGAGATACTAGGACTTGGATAAACTTTACTTACATGACAGGAGCAAATAGATAGGGTTCCAGGTAGAAATATGGTGTTTTGACTGGGAGATTTTAACGCCTAGGTCGGTAGAAGTAGGGATAGATGGTATCCTAGCCTAGGTAAATTTGATGTAGGAAAAAAAAATTTAGTAATGGCTACAGACTTTTGCAATTTTATAGATATCCAGTTATAATTAATACGGCATTAGGTCATAAAATGGCCCATAAGTTGACATGGCATTCGCGTGATGGTAAGACAGTAAATCTTATTGATTATATTATAGTAAACCGAAGACTGACAGGATCAATACAAGATACTAGGGTATATATAGTGTTATTGATGTTAAAACTAAAGATAATCATCCAGTAGTGTCTAGGGTTAATTTAAAGCGGAAATTTCGGAAGGGTAACTGCCTCCCGGGAGGTTATGATGTTGATAGACCCCAGGATGAGAATTTCAGAGAAACTATCCAAGAACAATTGAATACTAAACTTGAGAGTATAAAAATTGACTACTTGGAAGATGGATGGAATAATAGTAGAAAAACAACTTGTGAAGTTTCTGATGGTGTCTTAGGGAAGAAAGTAAACACTGCAGATAGGAATGTTACCACCTTTATGTTTGATAGAGAGGAGGACGGGTTTGTAGAAGAATTATCGGAGTGATAGATCACAAGTAAGCAAAAGAAATGTAAACTAAGTGGGAAATTTAAACTAAGTGGAAAATGTAAACTAATGTAAACTTAGTTTACAAGAAATGTAAACTAAGGGGGTGTGAAGTGGAGGCCATAGATAAAATTGGCAAGGATCTGGAAGAGGCAGCTAGACGGTATAATAGTAAATGTTGCATTGGCATGTTAATAAATTGAGAGGAAGTAGTCAATCCGGACTTGTCCCAGTTAAAGGTAGGAACGGAGCCACAATTAGTGATAAATCGAGATACGGTTGCAGGAAAAGATTCATAGGAAAATGAAAAAGTTTGTGATACCTTGGATGAGAAGGAAGATTTGTTTTATGAGGAAGAATTTTGCGAAAGTACTAAAAGAATTAAAAGATAATAAGGCTCCAGGTGTTGATAGTGTGGTACATGGGTTTCTTAAATATGGTGGCTCTGAGGTTAGAAATAAGCTACAGAAGATTATGAATATGATTTTTGAAAAAGAGAAAGTACCTAACGATTTTAGGAAAACTTTAATTAAACCACTGTATAAGGAAGGTGATAAGTGTGAGTGTCGTAATTATTGAGGCATTAGTCTGGTGTCTGTAGGTAGCAAATTACTTAGTAATATGATACTTTTTAGATTGAGAGTTGCTGTAGACAACGTTATAAATGATTTACAGTGCGGTTTTAGAAAATGTAGAGGAAAAGATAGAAGTGTCAACACATTTTCACTCTTTGGGTTAATAATTGACAAGTGCCTTCGTTGTCAAACACCTTTGGTCCTCAGTTTTATAGATTATGAGCGAGCGTTCGATTCTATTGATAGAAGAGCTTTAGCAAAGGTTTTATCCTTATATGGTATTAAATAAAAAAAAAAACAGTTTTTTTTAACTGAAAGTAAGGAGCGACATTAAAACTTAAAACGAATAGAAATTACTGCGGTTATGAAAGGGGCTGATCCCTTCTCAACGCCCCGCTCTTTACGCTAAAGTTTGACTCTTTCTCTCAATTCTACTTTATTAAACAGTAGAAATTTTTTGCATAAAGAGTGGGGCGTTGAGAAAGGTGATTACTCCCGTTTCGTAACCGGAGTAATTTCTGTTCGTTTTAAGTTTTAATGTCGCTCCTTACTTTCAGTTAAAAAAAAACTAGTTTTCTTTATTTAATTTCTGAACGTTTATGAATTAATGCATGTTTGATTTTGGCTCTCCACACATAAATTATTAAAATGGAATTTGCATATTGATTCCTTTTCTTGGCTAAATGGCTTTCTCATAGTTTTGATCAGTCAATTTTTGTAGAAAAAAGGGGTGGGAGAGGAGGCCTAGTTGCCCTCCAAAGACATAGTTATTATTTTTTCGACTATATTGAACAAAATGGCTATCTCAAAATTTTGATCCGTTTACTTTGGGAAAAAAAAGAGCGTGGGAGGGGGGCTAGGTGACCTCCAATTTTTGGTCACTTAAAAAGGGCACTAGAAACAAAAAACAAATAAATAAACACGCAACCGTGATCGGTCTTCTGGCAAAAATACGAAGTTTCACATTTTTGTAGTTAGGAAACTTCTACAATGTGATTTTCTGATACGCTGAATGTGACGCTGTGATTTTCGTTAAGATTCTGTGATTTTTAGGGGGTGTTTTCTCCTATTTTCCAAAATAAGGCAAATTTTCTCAGGCTCGTAACTTTTGATGAGTAAGACTAAATTCGATGAAACTTATATATTCAAAATCAGCATGATTTTTTTGATGTATCTCTTAGCATCAAAAATTATGTTTTTTAGAGTGTCGTTAACTATTGAGCCAGGTCGCTTCGTTGCCACGAACTGTTTGATACCAGACAAATACATTAAAGTGATTAGTGCTATGTACAAAACAAGACTGCTGGGGTTAAGGTAGGAAATGAGGTTAGTAGCTGGTTTTGTGTTAAATCAGGAGTTAAGCAGGGTTGTGTTCTATTCCCCTTAATATGGATTATTTTGATGGACTTTTTTTTAGGAGCACAGGAAAGACAATGGGAGACCACGGAATGAATGTGGAGGAAAAACTCTCCTGAAATTAGATTATGCTGGTGATTTAAGCATCCGAGATGAAAGTGTGAGCAAAACGAATGAACTTTTAGAGATTTTGCGAGTGAAGAAGAAAAAGTCAAGAAGAAAATTAAAGTCAAGAAGAAAAAGTCACTAATTCTAGGAATAAGTGAAGATGAAAATTTGACGTTGGGTAACGGAAAGATTCATCATGTGCGGTGCTTCACTTACCTTGGTAGTATTATTAGTAAGGATGGTAGAAGCACTGGAAATGTTAATAGTAGAATAGCCAAGGCTCAGGGTGTTTTTTTCACACTCCAAAAAAGTTTGGAAGATTAGGAAGATAAGTCTGCAAACGAAGATAAGAATATTGGAAGTTACAGTGATTACCGTCGTCAAATTTGATGCATGAGCGCCCCCAAAAGCGGATGAAGATTTACTAGGTGTTTTCCAGAGAAACTGCCTATGGATTATTCTGCGTACCCAGCTGACTGACCGTATTTCAAACCTTAGGCTGTACGAAAAATCTGGTTAAATCCCACTTTCTAGGGCTATAATGAAAAAATGGTTGAGATGACGAGGGCACGTTCTGTGGATGAGGGAGGACAGATTGCCGAAGATTGTCCTTTTCGGCCAACCGTCTAGGGATAAGCGGAAAGCAGGTCGTCCTCGTCTGGGGTGGGTCATAAAAAAGAAAGATTTTATAAAAAAGAAAGATGTAAAGGAAATAGAAACTTACTGGGAAGGTGTAAAGAGGGAGGCTTTGAATAGATTGGGATAGAGGACGAGCGTGCGTAGCTGTGTTGGCCTCAGGCAGCTTCGTGTTGCGGTGAGTTCTTAATAGTAGTATTAATTATGTACATTCAGGTGATCAACAGTACATATCCGAGATACCTCATAAATAGTTTGAAGTATTAAATCAACGCTATTAGGGCATGAGGAGGGGATGTTGTACTAGACCAAAAACGCACAATGTGAATGCTATTACTACTTACTATTAATATTACTACTGCTATCACAGATACTACCTCAATTGCTCCTACTATTGCTGCTGCTAGGGTATGCTCTGTACTTTAGAATAGGGTATAAAGCAGAAACCGTCACAGACATTTTTGTTGGTTTAAAACTAAATCAAAAGACACTATGTGTATGTTGGTTGCTTACAAAACGTCATAGTAGTATCTTAAGAATTACCGAGGATATCAAGTTGAAACTCTCGGGGCTATTACTACAATTACTTCTTCTCTTACAGTTGAATTAAATTAAAAAAAAAACAAGCTTTTTTAACTGAAAGTAAGGAGCGATATTGAAACTTAAAACGAACAGAAATTACTCCGTATATGAAAGGGGATGTTCCCTCCTCAACACCCCGCTCTTTGCACTAAAGTTTGACTCTTTCTACTTTTTAAAAAAAGTGAAAAACTTTAGCGTAAAGAGCGAGGCGTTGAGGAAGGAACATCTCCTTTCATATACGTAGTAATTTCTGTTCGTTTTAAGTTTTAATATCGCTCCTTACTAAAGTATTTAGGAGAAGGTGAACCCCTCATATGCGTAATAATTTCCGTTCGTTTTTTTAATGCTGTTCCTTACTTTCAGTTGAAAAAACTTTTTCGTATTTATCTTTTCATTTTTTTTTGCTGTAAATAATATTAGAAATCCTGCACCCCCTTCATGGAAATTCTCTCCTCCCATGACAAAATCCTCCATGGAAATCCTCCCATGTAACCCCTTCCCCTCCACCCCCTCCTAATCTAAGAAACAAATTCCGCTGAAAACGTCTGTACGCTTCCCAATAACTATTAATAACACTGGTCAAAGTTTGTAACTTGTAGCCCCTCCCCCAGGGACTGTGAGGGAGTAAGTCGTCCCCAAAGACATAGTTATTAGGTTTTTCGACTATGTTGAACAAGATGGCTATCTCAGAATTTTGACCCGTTAACTTTGAAAAAAATGAGCATGGGAGGGGGTCTAGGTGCCCTCCGATATTTTTGGTCACTTAAAAAGGGCACTAGAACTTTTAATTTCCGTTAGAATGAGCCCTCTCGCAACATTCTAGGACCATTGGGTCTATACGATCACCCCTGGGGAAAAAAAAAAAAACAAATAAACACGCACCCGTGATCGGTCTTCTGGCAAAATCCATATTTTTGTAAATAGGAGCTTGAAAATTCTACAGTACGGTTTTCTGATACGTTGAATGCGATGGTGTGATCTTTGTTAAGATTTTATGACTTTTAGGGGGTGTTTCCCCCTATTTTCTAAAATAAAGCAAATTTTCTTACCAAATTTCGTAACTTTTGATAAGTAAGACGAAATTTGATGAAACTTATATATTTTAAATCAGCATAAAGATCCGATTCTTTTGATGTATCCACTAGTAACAAAATATCCCATTTTTTAAAGTTTCGGTTACTATTGAGCCGGATCACTCCTTACTACAGTTCGTTACCACGAGCTGTTTGACTAAACCAAAAGTGTTAAAGTGCACCCAGGTTGTCAAAATGGCATAGATGCTGTATTTTTGGAATGGTTTTGGGAATAAGTTTTAGTTTTCAGGAAATCTTGTGGAGGTGTAAAACTAAATTAAACAATACTATAAGGGTCTAAATTTTCAAAAGGGCACATGTTATATAAATAGTAAGCAAAACAATGGATTCTTATAGAAAAAAAAAGTTTTAAAAATATTTTCTATTCCAATGAAAAAGATTATATTAGTAAAAAATGCATTGAAATTAATTCAACAAAAATTTCCCCATAAAACAAGTATTTAAAAGAACAGTAAAGAGCCAAATTAAACCAAAAATGAACGGAAATAAAGTCAAATAGTTTTCTCGCAAAACTGCTACAAATCAGGAGTGTGGGTACCTGTGTTTGCCTCACGTGGCGCAGCAGCAGTTAATTTCTTTTTTTTTAACCCTATAGATGAATGAGTACGCTAAAGAAAGTAGATTACGTTCCATTTAAATTCACAATAAATAATGAAAGCACAATAAGAAAAGAGAAGAAAAAGCCAGTAAAATCAAAGAAAAGCGGCATACGGTCTATGAAGCAGGTTATTTGAAGCAGATTAAGTCTGGCAGGTTATTTGTCAAACACCTCTGAGTCATATATGATTTTCATGAACCTTGAAAAAGGTAATCGTCATCCCCTGAAAACCTAATGCGAAGAGGGTCATTAGCAGAATACTAGTTACTAAAAGGAATTCATAAGTGTAAACGTTAACAATTTAATGACTAAAAATTAACAATTAAATGGATAAGATAGATTTATAAGGACAAATATCAACAGTCTAATGTCTAAAATGGATTTTTGTACCAATAGTGTAGCAATATGGCTTTCTGTAAATATACCTACTGTGCAATTATCTCTTATAGGCACCAAACTCAAGTTTTTGATCTGAGTAGAACCGGTTATTTTTGTATTTCAGTATGTACACAGAAATAATCAGCTTAGCTTGTAAGAAATAAACTACATAGAGGTATATTTTAATTAAATATTTTAGTTGGTATTTTGGATAGGTTAGGTTAAGAAGTATTTAATATAATGCATTCTGAGGGGGCCTGGTTTTAGTGATTTTACAAAAGTAATTTATTTTCATCACACTTAGGCATGTATGATTATTATTGTATTTAATTAACCTTACTTCACTTCTTGAGTGTGGTATAATGTGAAATCTTATGGACTTACGAGAACTTTTTTTTTAACGTCCACCCTCGTAAGGAAAACGGAGTGGAGAAAATGCCAAAGAAAGAAACTCCGATTTTGTTTAAAGTAACTATTTTTAACTGAAAATAATTAGCTAATAATTTTAAAATTTTCCAATCTTAAAATTTCCAAGTCCTGCTTTTGCAAATTTCGTTGAGTTAACTTAAACACACTCGCAGTCTTTGAAGTTTTACTTATTATCTAACCTAAATTGCTTTCTACTTCTTCTGATTAGAAGAGGATCAATTGAATTTTCTAAGCTTTAAGTAAGTGGTATCTCGAAATGACAGTTTCTACTATCGGCTTTTGTTGTAAAATCAATTTCTATAGTCATTTTCACACCTTTGTGGAGAGCCGTTTTCTAAACCCGAAAAAGGATCTATTGTGCTTTGGCTCTCCTTTTATCTGAACATGGCATATCCAAGATCATTTCATATACAGGTGTGTCACTTATTTGTTTTTTAATAATTGCTTTTAACGTGTAAAAAACGGTTGAGCAGTAAATTGTTGAAGGCGCTAAAAACAAAAGTCTCTAATTTGATTAAGAAAAACAAAGCTTGTTATTTCCAGGACCCAATGACACCAAAAATTGGGACCTGGTACCCTAGAAATCAGTTAAAATATACATGACATTTTAGTATGTTACCACATATAAGTTAGAGCACCATTAGATAACTTAAACACTGAAAAATGTTTAATTACGATAACCTTATGATATTGTCTCTTGAAGAGGAGGAGAGGTAGCATACGGACAAAGATTTGTACCCAGTTTCCTTTCACTCCCTTTTAACAATTAGTGGTTTAATCAATACCCTGTATGCACAAAAGTACTATCACGTCATTTAGATTTGTTTCTGTATTTCTCCAAGTACCCAAATCGACGATCTTTTGCATTTTTTATCAATATTTCCTTTAAGCGAAACAGACGATTTTAGATACCTTTGAAAGACCCAGGACAGGGAAAATTATGCTTTTTTGTTTAATTTGGTTAAGTGGGAACTTGCCAAAACATATACATGTTAAAAGTCTTGGTGAAATGGTCTTGAGTTAAGCTGTTTTTGGTTTTAGCGTGTGCCCGAATAAAGAAACTTAGGTGAAAAAACAACAAAAAATAAGCTAAGATCGTATGGTACCAAACAAGTCAAGAAGGCGTATCTTTATTTGGAAGGTATTGTTGCCTTTGGGAATCAGCAGATTATCTTTGTTTGAATTTTTACGAATGAATTTTTTTTTAAATATAACTAATAAGCTTTACTTACCCATTTTCACGGTTCAACGTCAAAAAATTGAAAAAAAGTCTAGCATTACCTTAAAAACTTCTTAATTTTGAAAAAAAATCAAATTTTAGAGTATTAAGGTATGAATAACCCTAAAATAAGTCTAGGGGGCACATAATCTCATGTTTTAATTTCTTTGGTACTCTGGATTTCTGGGCAAGGGCATGTCCAGGTTTTTTTTTGGTGTGGGTTATTTTCCTTGGGAGTGTTTCACACAAAAAACTTCATAACAATATATTTAAATTGATTTTCATACATTTAGCGAGCCGCAAATGAATACGGGGAGGGGGGTGTCCAAACTTGGTGACCCTCCTGGATATAACCTTGATCCTGTGTATCGAAATTTTTAAGTTGCTAACCTAAATTTAGATCAAAAAGCCCTGGTCCGGGTTCCAAGTAACCGAGTTGCGTTTTACAGGTAAAGGAATGGGTAGGCCCACAGTTATAATAATTGTGAATGTTTGGTGCGAAAAATTTGCCATAAGCGGGATAGGAACCGAAGACCTTATAAATGCTTGGAAGATTTCAACAATTGTAGTATGATGAAATTATCAGAATGGGATTTCCAGCGAGTGATAGTAGTCAACACTCCACGAAAATTTTGCTTGCCAAATTCAGTGGAATTCATCATGAAAACCCATTTTTGTAAAATGTACTAGTAAGATTCCAGTATCTGTCTTCTTTTTTATTGAACACACATTTGTATTTATACAACACGTATTTGGAAGAAAAAAGGAAAACAAAAAATGAAACCATCAGCAATTTTTTTCCGAAAAAAGAACTTAATAGTTAATTTAGAACCATATTTAAAATTTGGTTTTGCCACTTGCCTCTGTAGGTCATAATTCGTCATTTTCAAGAGAAACTAATCATTTAAAGGAAAAAATGAATTATTACTTACTTGAACTGTTCTGGCATTTGCCATCATTTTATTGGTGTTTCTCTGACGTCTTAATTGCCTCCTATTTTCTGTTCTTTCCTCTAATATTCGTTTCAACATCTGTTTCTCTCGAGGTGGTAATTCTTGGATTCTTTCGATAAGTCTTTTCACTACGGCTGCATGCTTTTTATTAGTTTCATATCTCTTAATCATATTTATAAGTCTTTCATTATCTTCATCAGAGAATTCATCAGCGACATCTTGGAAAGGGATATGTCCCGATCCAAATGCTGTGTTTCGATGTTGATAAGAGAAATCAACATTGGGTGAGCGTAGGACATGTCGAAGTCGGTTGAATCCACCTTTAGGATTCTGTGTTTCAACAGTTTGTAATGCCATGGTTCTATCATCAAATAGTTTTCTCATATTATCACGACTTGGACGATTACGCTGAAAGCCTTTTGACATTCGACTTGAGTCAACATAAGATAATCGCCTTTGGGACCTCGAACCTGAAACAAAACTCCGGAGTCGTTCCATCGGCCGTTGTCTAACTGGCTCTTCTCTTGGAGCATAAATGATCTTTCCGTAAACTTGACCATCAGTTGTGGAGGGACGTGAAGGTTCAGTTGAGGAAGCAAATGGAATAACGGCAGGAAATGGGTCGTGCATCGGTATTTCATTTGTAATTTCAGCCGCACGAGCTTGTCTTCTCGATAAGAGCCACAACCGTTTCAGCTGCTCACAGGTTGGCTCTCCTTCTGCCCACGGATCAACTTGATCTGGTACAGTCTCTTCACTGTCCGGAACTAAATGTCTCGATCTGGCGGTATATTTACTACCCGAGACTATTCGGAAACAGTATAGTATCATAATTGGGGTAATATACCACCAACACAGGTTCATATTTTTGCTTTTTAATATCTTCTCTAAATAGTCTCTAACTCTGTTTTACGTTTCATTTTACCTTAAAATAAATAAGCATAACTCCAAAATCATCATGAAAATAGACCTGAAATGAAAAAAAACTACTATTAATAACATAAGAAAAACAGTATGCATTGTTCTACAAATATATCCTTAAAAAGAGCAAAACAAAAATGGAGAAAACTAGGAGTGCTAGCAAACATAGATTATCGTAACGTATTTTTACTAAAAGGACTAGGACGGAAAATGTCCTAGGAAAAAGGGGAAACTACCAGGATTTTGTTCATATTAATATTTAAAAGTTTATATTTTCTCACTTTCCTGTTTTTGATATATTCTAAAATTTATTCTTGTTTCCAAGAAGAAGTGATCGGCCCCTTGCCCCTCTCTAGCCACATCCATGTATGATTTCTTTCGACATTGATACTGGAAAGACTTACATCCTATACAAGCTGCCATTAAAAAAGAATTTTCACATGAACTCGTTTGTAACCCTTCAAGAACTTGTTCGTCCCCCCAAGAGCTGTCTTGTACTGGCTCTGTCCTATCGCCCATCAGTCTAAGCACTTGAGACGGCACAAGTGTTGCGGCTGGAATGCTGTGCGGCTACTAGCTTTGCCACTACTTATTTAGATCACAACTCCAGAAACAAATTGGAAATCAATTGGCGTCAAACTAGTTAACGCAGGAACAGTTAATTTTGTGGAAACATAATACCTAAGTGTAAGATTAATTCTTTGCCATTTTGAAAAAATTAAATAATTATTTGAGGTCTTAAGATGTAAACAAAATTTTGTTCAAAAATATCTGTTTTGTTCATTTTTGTTTTCTACCTAGCATAAACTTTTGCTACGTTGATTTGTCAACAAGTGAGCGTATACTCTTGCAGGAACCGTATAAAACTTATTTACGCTAGTGGTGTAGCTAGATGGAAAGGGGATAAACTTATTCCCAGGTTCAAATTCTGATTGGACACCATTTATGCAAAAGAGGAAAAACTAATATTGCTCATGATATGATATCATGGATATCATAATGACTCATCTTCAACCCTGACTTACTCCAGTCTCTTCCTTTATTCTCTGAATATACTTTTCTTATCTCAGTTCCCCAGAAAAGATTTTTTGTTCCCTCATCAAGTGAAAAATGAGACCGTGTTTCTTGTGTTTTATCTTCTACTCTTGAAAATTTTAATCTTTGAAAAATCAGTCTTTTATTTACGGATGAAGAAAAAACACACTTTGAACATAAATCTTGTTTAAATACTAAAATATAATTTAAAAAGTTGTTCTCCAAAATAAAAGTTTTTAGAGAACAGTGAAAAACCATAAGAAAATTTAAAACCATCAGAACTCATGTCATGTAAATAATCCATGCTTAAATCAAACATAAAATATTATAAATCGATTAATGAAACCAAAAAAAAACAACAAAAATCTCATCTTGAATTAAAATAAATAATCAATTCAAAATTAAAAGGAACAAAAATTGCAACGCAAAAAAATAGAAATTACCCCCCCCCCCCGTTTCAAAACTCTCGAGCATCACATTTGCTTTACTGAAAATTGCATATGTTTTGAAGGGTTTGGTTTTTATTTGTAAAAACATCTACTGCAAAAGAAATTCCTGACAGTAATCAAGATTAATAGAAAGCAAAAATTTACTGTTTAAAATAATTACATTTTCTATTTCTCATTGATTTTAATTTCTGGAAAGGATACTTTATCAACGCTTTTCTCTTTGATTCAATTTGATATAAGTAGGATCCCTTACAATAGTTCCTGTTGTAAATCCTATGGAGAACGTGGTGTGATTCCGTTTTAGTAGGTAGTTCGACGACACATCGAACTGGGGGTTCCAGACACACTGAATAGGGGATATACGGACACACTGGCTTGGAGTATAAAACGAATACGACGAGAATGGATATGGGCCCTTCTCACTTTATTGTATGGGACCTTGAGACATTGTGTAGACTATATCTTAAGCCCTTTGTCTTGTAAACATATGTGTTCGTGATAGGTATGATTCTTACATGGTTATGGACCCCCCTTACTTCTCCCCGCTAGACAGAAAAATTTATAGCTAAGACACATACTCCCCCCCACTTCGAGGTGAATATATGAGTTCCATTAATCCTAAAAGCTAAAAGACCAGATGGAACCTGAACTAATTTTAAGCCCCATGAAATGTTTCCTAACAGACTACTTTCTTATTCTAAGAATCGATCTTTTTTTTTTTACCTTATCTTGAATTCATTTTTGTCAACATGTTTGTGCATCAGAAAATAAATACGTATAGGGTAAAATAATTGTCTGTTTGTATTCCCAATGCAATGGATTTGTCGTCATATCCCTCTTAGAAAAAAGGAAAAAAATTGTCAAAAACCGACTAAAACAGCAAGTTTACTATTTTGTCTGCTTGACATACTAAGTGGTGAGAAAGGGCCCCATTCCTTGTTGTGAGGACTCAACTATCCTTCTTGCGAGGACTTCCGTATCTCTCCATGTAATATCACAAAGACTCAACTTTTTTTCCATCCCTTGTCGTGGTCGTATCCTTACTCTAGGCTTATAAAAAGTTTAAGACAAAATTAATATGTAAAACAATGTATTGCAAGATTATGGTACAAAGTATATTTTCACTCTCGAAAGATTGAGCTAAAATTGTTTCTGGGGGATCTATTTTCAGTTATTGATGGTTTTTGTATGACACTTCGTGCGATTGGATAGATTTGAAGTTTGAGAAAATCATTTAATATATATAAAACATTTATATGGTTTTCCTCTAATGTGAACTTTACTATGAGTAGAAACGGTATTACTTCGAGAAAATATTCTACGATTCACATTGCACGCATATGGCTTTTTGCCGGTATGAATTCTCATATGGGTGAGTATATTTCAACTGTCGGAAAATAGTTGAGCATAGAATTTGCGGGCAAAAGGTTTTTCTCGTTTATGATTTCTCATGTACCTTGATAATTGAGATATAATAGAAAATGTTTTAGCACAAACTTTACATTCATATAATTTAATGTTTTCCCCCGTCACTAGGTTCTCTTTTTCCTGAAAGTTTGGGTAGATGTTGAATGGGGTACTTTTACGAGGATTGTGAGATGAAGCGCAATTAATTCCATTTGCTGCAGCAATAGGTAACTCATTTTAGCTAGTTTTAGATGAATCAACCCGTCCCCTCTCTAGTGCAGGGGCTTAGTTAGCACGGATTGAATCCAAATCTTGATTTTCGAAATATAATCCGAATCGCTCAGAAATAGGCAATTAGGTTGGCCATATTAACACAGAACAGATTTTTTCACCCTGAGCCGAATTTGTCAACGATGTTGAGAGATTAATGTACAAACTTGTCATGAGCACGAATAAACAAGATTTGCTAGAATTCTAAACATTTGGCAGCAGAATATGTTTTCACATTCGTTGCTGGGTGAGTATCCCAGGGAGAAAATAAACTGTTAGAAATCATTGCAAGGGACTTAAAATCAGGTCAGATTCCGTCTGGCCTTTTGGCTTTCAGGATTGATGGAGTACATATATTCACTGGGGGGGGGGAGTATGTGTCTTAGCTGGAAATTCACTTGTCTATCGAGGAGAGGTGTGGGGATCTAAAACCAGGTTAGAATCATGCCTCTCACGAACACACATGTTTACAAGACAAAGGGTTTGAAAATTAGTCTACCGCATGTCGGAAGGTCCCATACAATAGGGTGAAAAAGGTCCATATCCTTTGTTGTCGTATTCCTTCTAAGCTCCAAGCAAATCTGTCCGTATATCCCTTATTCAATGTGTCTAGAACCCCTTATTCGATGTGTCTTGCAACTACCAACCAAAAAGGAATCATGCCAAGTTCTCCATAGGATTTGCAAAAGGAAGCAGCTACCAAAAAGGAATCACACCACGTTCTAGATAGGATTAACGACAGGAACCATTGTGAGAGATCCTACTCATATCAACGTATAGAAAATTAAGGCCTAAATTAAAGTTTAAAAATCAAATTTTTGATTTTTGAGGCAATCTGTGTCATTTCCTTTAGCCATTTTTAAATTGAGAGCCATAAATAATTTAAAATTTTATGTTCTATGCTTTTGAAAGACATCCGTTTAAAAAGAAGAAAGTATGGACAATGATGATAAGACAGAAACTGTTAAAATATATTTTATTTGTTGGTAACGTTTCCTGGTCTTTATACGATTTAGAGGGTGGTAGCTCTACTCTTATTGATTCTAATTTTCGCCCCTTTTTGATATGACTTTATCAAACAGTTCTTGGTAACAAGGTGTAAGTAAGGAGCGACCCGGCTCAATAGTAATCGAAATTCTAAAAGTCAGAATTTTGATACCAATAGATATACCCAAAGAATCAAATTTTTATGCTGATTTCAAATAAATTAGTTTTATTAAGTTTACTTTTATCCATTAAAGGTTACGAGCTTTGGAAAAATTGCCTTATTTTGGAAAAAAAGGAGAAAAATCGCCCAACAGTCATAAGATACTAATGAAATATACACCATCAGATTCAGCGTATCATAAAACCGTACTGTAGAATTTTCAAGCTCGTATAGGCAAAAATGTAGAATTTACATTTTTTTTTTGCCAGAAGAAAGAACACGGACGCATGTTTATTTGTGTGTGTTTTTTTCCCCAGAGGTGATTGTATCAACCCAGTGGTCCTTGAGCGTTGAAAGAGGACTCATTCGAACGAAAATTCAAGTTCTAGCGCCCTTTTTAAGTGACCAAAGAATTGGAGGGCAACTAGGCCCCCTCCCACGCCCATTTTTGGAAAATCGTCTGCTCCAAATTTTGAGATAGCCATTTTCTTCAGCAGAGTTGAAAGTCCAAATAACTATGCCTTTGGGAATATTTTTACCCCCCACAGTCCCCGGGTAAAGGTCTTTAAGTTTCAAATTTGCCAATTGTTTACGTATAGTATTTGTTATTGGGAAGAAAGCATACATTTTTCGTATTGGGAAGATCTAAATTTTCTACTGGTAGGATTTTCCATGGGGATAATTTTTCATGGAGAGGAAAGTTTCCAGGAAGTGAATTTTTCAAAGGAAATTTTAATCTGAGGAATTCACTAGAATCCCTACACGAAATTCGTCTTTCTCTTTGCCGACTAAATTTTACACGTTTAGGTGTTAAGGGTAATTGTCCGGGGTAAATTTTCACCACGATTGAATTGTCTACAGAAAAATGTTTTGGAGAGAAGAGATTTTTCCGTGGAGGTGCAGCCAAATTTCCTGGCTTTATTTAAGACACGATCAGAATTTAAATAAAAAAAATTCTTTCAACTGAAAATAAGGGGCAACTTCAAAACTTAAAGCGAACACAAATTATTACGTATATGAGGGGGGTTGCTCTTACTCAACACCTTGCTCTTTACGCTAAAGTTGTAATTCTCTATCGATTCCTCAAGAACGAATCCTGAAACACTATGTTCGTTTAACTAGAACAACAAGAAGTTTTTTTTAAGTACTAATAACTTTAGCGTAAAGAGCGAAGTGTTGAGGAAGAGCAAACCCCTCATAGACGTAATAGTTTATGTTCGTTTTAACCTTTAATGTTGCTCCTTATTTTCAATTGAAAAAACTAGTTTGTTTTTACTTAATTGTTTGAAGGGTAATTTATTCATCCATATCTGTCATCTTTCTTTCTCGTGTGATTGTTCATTTGGGTTTCAGTTCCTTTTGAATTTCATAAATTCATGTAAGTGCTTCTATTCTTTTTAAGTTTTAATGTGGCTTTTTATTAGAAAAAATAAAATCAATTTTTCTTCATATTTTAATTGGCATATTTTTTTTTTGTTATACTGTGAAATTTTTTTTAAATTGCCTGATTAAGAACCGAAACGTTGGATTCTAGTTAAGATTTTGGGTAAAATTTGAATCTTTTGTCGAAACATCACATCAGCTCTGGATGTGAAAAATCAATTTTAATAATGTTCTTTCTATAAAATTTGGGATGTCTAGGGAAGTATAGATTTGTTCATACAGACTGAATTCCGTGAGATTTTTTGGTCTTGTATTGGGCTGAAACAACTCTTAGACGCCCTTGTGTCTAAGGTAAGACTCGCCCTTGCGCCTTTACGCCCATATAAAGGATAAGATCTTCAAGAGGCGTTGATGGCTCATAGGGCTTTGAATCAATGTTTTAGTTTTAGGACCTTTTTCACGAGCACATATAGCAAGCCTGTCACCTGTCTTGTGGTTGCTGGAATAAAACCTTATTGCCAACAATAGGCAAAGCAACTTTTGTTGCAAAGCAACAATCAACTGTGCTGCCGGAGGGAAATTCCGTGAGCCACATTGGCCTGCCACAACAACTAATTAAAAATTATAAAAATAAAACTCGAGAATAGGGTTTTATCAAACCAATGAAAATCCTAGACGAAAAATTTGGGAGGATAACCACTTGTCTTTTCCAGAGCTATAGGGGTCAGTTTCAAGGAAACATGTGCATATATTTTCAACGAAAATACGATCAAAACAAACCAGATGAAATGGAAAAATAGTGGGGAAAGCACAAAGAAAAAAAAACCAAATTGGAAGAATTGAGAAATCTAGCGACTTGTAAAAAAGTAAACAACAGATATAATTAGAAATTAAAGAATTAAGAACTTTAAGTGCCAAAAAATCCAACTAAAAATGCAAGCTATACAGCAATATCCCGTAAAATACTAGGCAGTTCAAGTCAAAAGTTTCTAGTCAGTCAGAGAAAATTTTTTTAATATGTTTAGGGGGTGAAAAATTCATATTACTCCTATTTTTTCAAAATATTTTATCCTCTCAGGTTTGGGCATTTGTTTCACCCACCAGGTGATTTACAAACCTATAAGAGACAAAACAAAGTTGAGCCTATTTTAGGTGTCACAGATCGGCACAAAAAGTTACTTTTAGTAGGCTATTACCGTACCTTCGTCCCTGTCAAATTGCCTTGTAGGTTTAAGCCAATCGAAAAACAACGAAATATTATGACCCAGTCTGTGGTCTCACATATCGATACAACCATAATTCGGAATACTTTGTCTTTACCAAGGACTGCCCAGCCCTGTCTTCTTGTCCTGTAAGTTTAAATCCTGATACAAATGAAATGACTTTAGGGCTCTTTCTCAGGCTGGACAAATAGTAGAGGATGAGGTAGTACTTCAGTGGTCCCTATGCCCCGTTCATAGAGAGTAAGTAGCCCATCACCTGGCACGGTCATTCTCTAAGGCATTTGGAGGACCAATGAACTCTTGCGAAACTGATTTTCCTACCCTTGACTGTTATTTTAGTAATAAATTATAAGAAGGGCATAGCGAAAACCCTATTACGTAGCTATTGGAGCCAAATAACTGTTGCTTGCGCTATTGCGTAATAACTTAATGTTGATTAATTAGCTGTGCAACTGTAATTGCTTCCGTTTGAGCGTGGTCTTTTTTCTTGACATGTTAATTGCGCAATGTCCTCTAATCACTTTCAGCCCTGAAAAAAGGGGACTAGAACTTTAAACTGTTAATCAAGTAACCCCCTTCAAGGCTTTTACTGGCACCACTTCTGCAAAAAAAGAGTACCAAGTAGTTGAAGAAAAAGGAAGAAATAGATAATATGTTAAAGGCATATGGCCTTGGCAATGCTAGAACAGTGCATCTGATTATACTGTTCCTGAAAATTGGAACGGAGACCCATGCTACAGATATGTGATTTTTTCAAGGGGGGAAAGTATGTCAACCCCTACGGATGTGTCATAAATTTTACAATTCTTTTACGCGATTGAAAAAATCTCAAAGATAATATTTCTGAAGAAAAACCACATAAAGACACATATGCATACAAAAGCCTCGCAAGTACACGCACGCATACTCACTACCTATAAAAAACGAGCCATATTTCGCTAATATAACATTCGACTGGAAACCAATTTCTTTAATCAATTAAATAAAACAAAAATTCATCTGAAAGTAAGGAGCAATAGTAAAACTTAAAATTTTATTTTAAAATGGGGGGTTGCCCCCTCGTCAATAACTCACTCTTTACACTATAGTTTGAGCTTTGTCCCAATTCTTTAAGAATGACTCCTGAATCACAAAGGCCGTTTCATTAGAATAAATAGCTCTTTCGAAAGAACTAAAAAAAAGAAAAAAAACTAGTGTGAAGAGCAAGGTATTGACGAGGGGGAGACCCCCCTCATATATGTAATAGTTCAAGGTTCCTCATATACGTCTTAAGTTTTATAGTTGCTCCTTTCTTTCAGTTGAAAAACTTGTTTTTTTTATGTTTTATTTCTGATCGTTTTTTCAAATAATGCTGGGAAATCTGCTCCCCTCCATGAAAAATTCCCTTCCCAATCAAAAGTATCCCCGCGGGAAGATCCTACAAAGTAACACCTACCCCCAACACCCCCATCACAACAACCCCTCCCCCTGAAAACGTCTGTGTACTTCCCAATAACCAATACTATATGCAAACAATGGGCAAAACTTATAACTTACAGCCCTTCCTCTGGGACTCTGGGAGACTAAGTCATCCCCAAAGACATAGTTATTAGATTTTCAATTGGGCTGAAAGAAATAGTTTTCTTAAAATTTTTATCGGGTGACATTGGGGATAAATTAGCGTGGGAAGGGGGCTAGCTGCTCTGCAATATTTTAGGTCACTTAAAAAGGGCACTAGAACTTTTTATTTCCAATCAAATGAGCCCTCTTCTGACCTTCTATGATCACTAGATCACCTCTGGAAAAAAACAACAACAAATAAACACGCATCCGTGATCTTTGAGATCACGGATTTAGAGGTGGCTCTTGAAACCTCTACAGTAGGGTTCTCTGATATGTTGAATATAATGGAGTAAGTTACATTAAGATCTCTTGATGTTTTGGGGTGTTTCTCCCTTTTTTTTTAAAAAAATTCGGCAAATTTTCTCAGGCTCGCAATTTTTGACGGGTACCATTATATTTAATAAATTTTGCATATTTTGAATAAGCATCAAAATTCAATTCTTTTGATGTATCTATTGTTATCAAAACTCTGTTTCTTAAAGTTTTGGTTACTATTGAGCCGCATCACTCCTTACTTACAGTTTGTTACCACAATATGTTTGACTATTTCCCTGTTTGTTTGACTAATGTTTGAAATGAAATGTTTCTACTATTGGTGTAGAAACTACCGAAATGTTTGACTATTGGTTTCGAAATGGTACAGATTTAGAAATGAATTCAATTATGTTATATTATTACTATTTACTCATTTTGTAATTATTTTACTATTTTCTATTGCGATTTTATTTAATCACTGTTTCTTATACTTTTTTGTTTGAACTCTATCGGTGCCTCTGGTACAGAGCTTTTTTCTTACCTTTGTTATTATTTTGGAAATTTGCTGGTTTTTTTAGTGTATTTGTATCGAAAAAGGAGCTACCCTCACGAACACCCAGGAATCTGTATTGACGGGGACCTTATTTCTTTTTGTTTGGTGGGGGACTATTGTAATATCAGGGGTAAGCCAGTGTATATACTGTGAACAAAACATGGGTGATATAGTTAAGACGATATATAGCCTAGTTAACACTTGTCATGGGGTGCCCATGGGGTGCCATTATTCACAGGGACTATATTTAGGATTGGATTAGGGAATTGTTCCCAACTTGGTTATTAATAAACTCTTTAGTAGCCTTGGGTAGAGCTGTTATAGCGAAAAAAACATTTTCATGTCAGGTATGTACGGGAGAGGGGTGTCAGCCACCCCTTGTTTTCATCACCGCTCTGATAAAAAAATCTATAATATTCAATTTATCTGCTTGGTTTTTACTGTTCTGAGGACATCTCTCCGTACCGTTGCCAGACTAAAGTCCTGTGTACGGGCCGATTAATACCATTAAATATGTCTAGTAATCTCATTTTTTTATGTATGCTTTTAAATGGAAACTTCTTAAGTTCGAAATACGAGAAAGCCGAATTTCAGAAATTATAAGGATTGCCAGAGAAAAATAGTAGTTCTCTATAGAATTGAAAAAGATTTATTTTTAGAGCAACTCCATAGAAACTGCCTAGTAGAAACACGACTTTAAATCGGTTGAGTTCTTCAATTGGTGTTTCCTAAAATGTATTCGCTAGTATTGTCTGTAAATACGTTGTAAACACTCTTATGTTTTCTTACACATACGGACACACACAAACACCTGCACATATAAACACAAAACACGAGCACATAAACGTTAAGAATGATAAAAAAAGCTGCAAAAAAGGTATATATTAACAGTAAAATTTATATCCGGAAATGCAGAAAAGCAAAGGCTATAGTCCCTCGAGACACACCATTGACACCTAACATGGAAGTATAATTATATTAAGTAAAATAATATGGATATACCCTAAAGCATATGGTGGCAGTTTATCAACCCTCTATTTTGAAGTTAACTGTATAATAACAAAGTTCTTTGCATCATTGCGTTCAGGATATTTTAATTTACTCTATTATCATAATCGCTTCTAGTTTAATTGCTTTCAGGCTCCCATCCCCGTCGCCATTAGTGTTTAGCTCAGAAGAGACAAGACAGCTATTGATATAAATATAAAAATAATCGAACCTTAAAGTAGATACAATCAAACACTAATCAAAACTAACATAACAAAATGAACAGAGTAAATGAAGTCAGTAGTGTAAGGCCAAAGCAGATGATCTCATTTTGATAGTTTCAAAATGGCAGGAAAACCCTGTAAGGTGTGACTGGGGTGATATCACTGTTCCGGGAGCTCGGCTTAATGTGCATTCATCACCGGCCTAACGTGTTACACAACAAAAATCCGAATTTGCATTCGTGAAGTAACTACGAAACAATAAATCACTAGCTATAAGGCTCAGAGCGGCAAGTAAGTTGAATGAATGAAATTAACTCATCACTGCTGGAAGCCTCCAGAACACAGCTTCTCTGCAGACATTTATGATCAAACTTTGTTTAATTCAATAGTCCTTACTACCGCATATGTTATTTATAGTTCCTTTTTAATAGACACTATCAAGAATTTTAAAGTATCTACATTTTCCATTATTTTGCCTCTTTTTTCGGTTCCTTAAAGTTGCCTGTCCCCCCCCCCTTTGAAACATTTTAACTGCTCTTGCCTGGGGCTAGGTATTTTTAAATGTTCATTAATCACAAGAATCAAGAAATAAGGACTGGAACCTTTTCCACCTCTGTCGATGCTATTATATGATTAAACCCCGTATGTTATTAACGGATGAGCAAAGTTTAGAATAAAGCTTTTTTATAAGAAGACTTTAGTCTTCTTATAAAAGAAGACTAAAATAAACTTTTATTAAAATAATATTGTTTCCAAATGCATTAATTCTAGCATGCTTTCGGGTAACACTAGTCATACTTTAGCGTAAGCAGTCTGAGATTTAAGGAGAAAACGGCCTAGTAATTCAGAAGAAAATTTATGGTATTTAATTAATATTTGTTTTTAATATCTAAGGCTCTATTTGTTTAATTTTTTCATACCTAGGGCTCAATTAGATATAAAGGGGACTCCCATCCCTTTACATACGTTTAAGCTTCATTTTGAATAGCAATAATTCAAGAATGGTATGACACACTACAAAAGTACACCCCCCTAAAAGGGGCTTATTAGATTTTCAGAGTAAATTCCAGTTTATCTGCCTCACAATTACCCACCTCATCCTATTTGAACTATTCTAAATAGTTTTTCAAAAATACTTTGCTTAAATTGGAAATTTTTAATTATTATTCGTTTTAAGTTTTCACTTCACTATTTATTTTCGTCAGATTTTATATATTTTTTTATTTGCCAGTACGTAACTATTTGAGGTAAGGAACAAGGCCAATTAGATAACGCAAACTGAAAGTGTGACAAGATGGTACTGCAATCGGGAGAGTGGAACCGTTTTTAACTTTTTAATGATAGGCAACTTCGTCAACGTTAGTAGTTGCAAATTGCCAAAGTTAGTGGTGACAAGGGAAAAGTCTTACATAAATGGCATTCACTTTTTGGATTGCGACATTAAAATGAATGTTTTAAGTCTAACAAAAAGGATGTAACATCAGTAAATTAAACTCTGGCACAGCTTTATGGCACTCCTGCATAGTTTCCCTTGGCCTTAAAAAAGAAAACTTTATGCACCTAGACATTTCTTAAAATTATTAATGACACCCATCTTGATTAGGTGCGGTAAAAATTTACTAGAGTGCTCGGTAGCAAAAGTTAATTTTTCCTTGGGTACGTCTTTTTGGTTTAGGAGAACCGTATAATCATTATTTATGTTTATCATCCCCTGGAATTAAGGATGGTTCCAAGACTTTTAGAGGGGGGGGGATTTTGATCAAATTTCTTTTGCTGGACTGATTTGTAGACTTTGAGGTTATAAAACAATTCTGGAGTAGAAATCATTTGGTTTTGTAATGTGAAGGCACTTGATCAATATTTTTAACATAAAATAAGCGTTAGTTTATAAAATCTAAAAATTTAAGAAACTTTTATTCCATCAAAGTCAGAAGAGCTAAAAGTAAAGATGATTATTCTTTATTGCTTGTTTTTTTTCATTTATTATTTTAAATCAATATTATTTGAAGACATCTCTTGGGAGGAAGGGTCAGCAACCAAAAAAACCTTCGGGGGGGGGGGGGGGAATAATTGAAAAAGGATCTCTCTAAGAAATTCTAATCATTCTCCCTCCAAAATCAGAACTTTGTATATTTTCGCTTATTTCAAGGGGGATGCCAGATTTTGCCGTCCTCTCCCTACGGGTGTCCATGCTTTAAGCAGCATTTTAACTGTATTCAATCTTTATTTTTGAGTTTTATATTGTGAATATTGGTAATAATATAGAATAGTAATACGTAAATTTTGAAACAGGAGGAAATAGTGAAATTGGAATAGATGCTTCTGAAGCTTATCTCTACTAGCACTGACAGCCTACTAATAAGATATGTGTTCAATCAATCAATCTATCTATTTATCCAAAAAATAAATTTACAACAAAAACGCTTCAACATAGACTTCCCCCGTAAGGATCTATGGCCAGGAAAAAAACAGGGGAGAAACACAAATGGAAAAAAAGAAGAGTATTTTCGACGTAATGCATTTAACCTTTCAAAGATTCAAAAAAAAAAAAAATCTCCTGAATTAGAGAAAACAAGTAGAAATGTTGAACGCAAGTCAAAACACCATTTCTAACCCATGTTAGTGTCACCCATACCCCCCCCCCAAAAAAATATAAACATAAAACATCAGGATATTAAAAAAATTCTTTTGAAACTACCCAACGAGTGATATTTTAGAGCTGAATCATGTAGACTGTTCCAAACAATATGACAAGCAGTTAATGGATAAAAGTCCAACCTCACTGATGGAGTAAACAAAATATTAATATTCTTGAATTGCGAAGATGATGTGTAGACTTATCAGTGATGAAAGAGGGAGTAGTTTATAGGGCTGTGGGAACATCACCATGAAGTAGATGAAAAGTAAATAGCGCGCAAGAAAGAATTTAGAGTGACCGAAAACCAAATAAAGGGCTAGTTAGGTTAGATGTAGAACAATTGGTTTTCTGTATAAGCCTTCTTGCTGTATCATACGACTTAGATAGTGGCTTTAGAAAAGAAGAAAAAGTTGAAATCCATATAGTAGGGCAATAAGAGACGTAAGACTGAACTAAGCAATGGAACAGAATTTTTAAAACCGATCCAGTAAAAATATGTTTTAGCTTCCTCAAAGTTCCGAGACTCCTTGAGATCTTCATATTAATTAGTACAATATGATGCTTGAACCAAAGGTTTTTATCGAGAAGAATACCAAGGAATTTGACATATTGATCTTTAGGTCTACTGAGAGAACTCCTTGAAAGGTGGATATCAGTTAACCAAGGGCACGCCAGAGAGAAATAGGAAAAAATAAAAAAAATTACTTAGGAACATTTAGGGCAAGGCAATTAGCATCAAACCAAAGAATGCTTCTCTAGAAAACACTCTCGGTTCACTAATTTGGGAAGTATCTAAGAATCAGTTCCTACTGCAGTACAAATAGTACTGTCATCAGCGAAGGCAACGAGAGCGTCCTCATCCTGCGAAAGTTAAGGATTTTTTTGCATTGAAAGGTTCAGGATGACATAGGTGACAGCAAACTGGAGGCGTCTGCTTATTAACCACAACTATAAGGTCATTAACCTAAACTAAAAATCAGAAACGGTCCAAGAACAAAACCTTTCGGAACACCAAACTCAACTTAAGAGGAAAAGCGGGAAAGGGAATCGACGGAGATAGCTCTAGTGAACAAATAGGAATCAAACTAAGTATGAACATGTCCTCTTACACCCATGTGTGATAGCTTATATAGAAGAATCCCATGAGTTAAGGAGTCAAATGCATTGTGGACATCATGGAATATAGCAGCAGGGATCAAACCAGGGGCAAGCGCAGTGTGGAGAAAATTTTTGAAAGAATTACACATGTATGTTCCATAAAATGTTTAGCTTGGAAGCCAAACTGAAAATCATTAAGAAAAACTTTTAGCCTCTAGAAAAACTAGTAGTCGGGAAAGCATGGTCTTTTCAAAAATTTTGCTAAAAACATACACTAAGATATAGGTCGATAATTGGCTGGATCGTTTCGTGGTCCACCTTTATATAAAACAATTTCTTTATCTTGCTTAAGAGAACTTGGGAAAATCCCATTTTCAAAAGAAATATTTATAAGCTTCGTCAATGGAGAAATAATTGAAGGAAGAATGGCCTTAACTACCATAGTTGGAATGCAGTCAGGGCCAGACGATGAAGAACCTTTCAAGTTATTTACAATCCTGGCTACTTCAACGTCAGAAGCCACTTACAACACCATTGTTTTGAGACAAGGTGGCCCAAGATAAGATTTTTAATCTGGTTGAGACTGCGAAGACCTGTAATTTTCCTAACATTGGCGAAAAATGATGTAAATGCTTCCTGAAAAGATTGAGTGCCCTCAACAACCACATCACCAAACACAAGACTCGGAGGGATAGAGGAAGCCAGAGAAGAACGTTTAAGGACGGCATTAATCACTTGCCAAGTTTTTCGAATATCTTTCCCACAATCTGAGAATATTTTAGAATAATAAAGGAATTTGGCCTTCCGACACAAAGAGTTAAAAACATTCCTGTTGAGTTTGAATTGCTGAAGACGTGCAGCATTTGAAGATGACTTTGCGGGCTTAAAATATTTTCAAAGATTGATTTTTCTTCTCCAACTCTTTAGAAGACCAGGTGTCATCCATGTGTTAAGAGGAATAGATCTTTTTGACGTTGAACTAGAGGGGGTCAGAGCACATACATAAAAAATAGACGCTTTTACTGACTCATAAAAAGAATCAAACTTTGAGCAAAAAGCATTATCCTCACTAAACATATTGCATGTCATCTCAGCTAAATCAGATCGGAGGCGGATTAATTCATTCAGACCAAACCTAAAAGAAGCTAATGGAGTGTTCCTATTTACCGTTATTCAACTGTCTGTCTTCCCGTGTTTCTCTATATTTGTGCCTACCTCTCTCTGTTTCTCTTTTTGTCCATTCCCCCCCCTCTCTCTCTCTCTCACTCGCTTTTCCGTCCTTTCTTTTTCTCTCGCTCTAAGCTT
This sequence comes from Artemia franciscana, assembly GCF_032884065.1. Taxonomy (NCBI): domain Eukaryota; kingdom Metazoa; phylum Arthropoda; class Branchiopoda; order Anostraca; family Artemiidae; genus Artemia; species Artemia franciscana. The sequence continues at coordinate 61,303,393 of NC_088866.1, read as the reverse complement.
GGGTAGGAGAATTTTTTCTAAATTTTGTTTGTAATTCTTGAGTATTATAATTCTATCACTTCAATCAGTATAAAGAATAGATAGTCATCTGTTTGTTTGCAAAGAAATACTGGATTCAATTAGTTGAGTGTATATACAACACAAAAAGTATATGTTGTATCGATTGAAGTACCCTGTAATTTTGTCTGGAGGAAAAAGGTGAAGAGATGAGTGATTGACGATTACTTTTTTAAGTTCTTCATTTAGTTTTATGCAAATTTAAAGGATAAAGAAATAAAAAAATTACTTAAACGTGAATCAATTTAAACTTCTGCAATTAGCAATTTCCTTAAAATCTCTTGTAGCTCAGTAAAAAGAGAATTAGAAACTTTTGGGAGGCGATTTGTACTTGGGAAAACAGGAATTAGAAACTATTAGTGGCACTTGCAATGAAGGATTTAGTGACTTCATAAAAAAATAGAAAATTTCAAAGAAATCGGGATAAATGGGATATTTAATCTGCCGTGGATTAAATCTGAAACTGTAGTGAAAGCAATAAATTATTTGCTCTTTTTTGTTTTCAGAAATCAGTCTAATTAAAATTCAATTTGCGCAAAGTAGGCCTAGGTTAATCTAGGCAAGTTAAGCAGGATAGCTGGCTCCAAGGGTATGGCCTATGGTTGACAGACTTAGGCCTTTCTTCCCTTCCCTACATTTTTAAGCACCTGACAAGACAAGAATGCAGTAGCTTAGGGTGGGCTACAAACAAAATCCAAATCCTAGATGGCGCTGGTGACTTTTCTTTCCGGCCCCAGAGCCAATTTGAAAATCAACAGCAGTTGTAGATATCGTGTTTTTGACCAGCGCATGGGGGTTCTGGGGGACATAAAATGGTAAAACTAAAGTAAGTTTTTTGGTATCCGGATCCCACCTCTTTAGTATCGAAAATCAGGGCAGCTGTTTCCTAACTTTGGTGCAAAAAAAATTAAAAGGTATTTAAATACTGTGAGGCTGGTTCAGAAGAATCAATACAGCAATGTAGATGTAATGTACTATCTGCACAAGGTACCAATGGAATCATTATTCCTCCTAGGACCAAAAACATTATTCATAAAAATTAAACATACATTATTGCTATAAAGTATCCACAGCTTTTCTACCCTATATACAGGGTAATACTATACTATTTACATCATCTATTTTATTAATGGTTTTCGAAAGTTACTGGCACTAGCAGGCTGATATCCCAACCTTATATGTCTGAGGTGACGAAATTAGAAGGCTATTAATTGAGTTTAGACTCAAATGAGCACCCATCGGGGTCCATATGCCAAATGTTAGTGGAAACCATCACTAATGTATCAATTAATTAAAAGTAAAAATTAGTTTATACACTTCTATTGCTTGACAATTTAGAATAATATTTAATAGAAAGTGTATTTTTTTTAAGACTGTTAGTCAGCAATTATTTTTTCATCCTACTAGAAATTCAGATTTCACGTCTAAGTTTATTCATATACTGGCAAAATTCAAGTTTATATAAAAAATCCAAAAGTGTCCCATAAAGCCTTAGTTTCTTTCAAAATAGTCCTTTTTCCAATGAAAAAAGCAAGCTGTTTGCATTTTTGTTGCTATTATTCTTTTTATTATTCGTCAAATCCCTCTCATAGACTTCACAAATGTCTATAAACTTTGATTTATAGCATAAGCGTATTCAACTCGACGATGAAACATTTATAGGCATTTTCTTGTTTGCGGATATGTTTTCATATCTAGAAGTACGGTGATTAGTACCAATGTTTATTCAATTCTTTCTTCTCCCATAGGACCAAGGCCGTATCCAGGGGGACTTAGGGGGCTAGCCCCCGTGAAATGTTTGTCCGCCTCGTAAAAACGTAACAGAAATTCATATAAAGAAACTTTTGGTGTGTTTTGAAGTTTTTTTGTAGACCCACCCCCTCGAACAAAAATTCTGGATACAGTCTTGTACAGGACACATAATTATTTTACAGACTTGCTATATTAAAGATTTTACTATATTGCATGTATTTTGTTATTCCTATTTGTTGTTTTGTTCTGTTTTTATGGCACTTGGTATTAACCAAGTTACATTTAGCGATCGCAAATTCTGTCGGTCTGTCTGTCTCGGTTTTGCTACTTTAGGTGCTTCGAGGTAAGCTAGGACGATGAAATTTGGCAGGTGTATCAGGGACTGGCCAGATTAAATTAGAAATAGTCTTTTTCGCAATTTGACTCTGTGGGGGGAGTGGGGGTCGGTTAATTCAGAAAAAATAGAAAAAATGAAGTGTTTTTAACTTACGAACGGGTGATGGGATCTTAATGAAAAATGATGTTTGGAAGGATATCGTGTCTCAGAGCTCTTATTTTAAAAACCCTCGACCAGATCTGGTGACATTGGGGGGAGTTGGGGGGGGACCTAAAATCTTGGAAAACGCTTAGAATGGAGGGATCGGCATAAAACTTGGTGGGAAAAATAAGCAGAAGTCCTAAATACGTGATTGATATAACTGGAACGGATCTGCTCTGTTTGGGGGAGCCAGTGGGGAGGGGGTTACTTCTGAAAATTATAAAAAATGTGGTATTTTTAACTTACGAAGGAGTGATCGGATCTTAATGAAATTTGAAGTTTGGAAGAATATCGTGTCTCAGAGTTCTTATTTTAAATCCCGACTGGATCCGGTGACATTGGGGGGAATTGAGGGGAGGAACATAAAATCTCGGAAAACGCTTAGAGTTGAGGGATCGGGATGAAACTTAGTGAGAAAATAAGGAAAAGTCCTGGATATATGTTTGATATAACTGGAACGGATCCACTCTCTTTGGGGGAGTTGGGGGGGGGTTAATTCTGAAAAATTAGAAAAAATTAGGTATTTTTAACTTACGAATGAGTGATCGGATCTTAATGAAATTTGATGTTTAGAAGGATATCGTGTCTCAGAGTTCTTATCTTAAATACCGATCAGATCCGGTGAAGGGGAAGTTGGTCGGGGCGGAACCTAAAATCTTGGAAAACGCTTAGAGTTGAGGGATCGGGATGAAACTTGGTGGAAAAAATAAGCACAAGTCCTAGATACGGGATTGACATAACCGGAACGGATCTGATCTCTTTAAGGGAGTTGGAGGGGAGGGTTAATTCTAAAAAATTAGAAAAATGAGGTATTTTTGACTTACGAAAGAGTGATCGTATCTTAATGAAATTTCATATTTAGAAGGACCTCGAAACTCAGATCTCTTATTTTAAATCCCGACCGGATCCAGTGTCATTAGGGGGGGGGGGCGGAAATCTTGGAAAACGCTTAAAGCAGAGAAATCAGGATGAAACTAGGTGGAAAGAATAAGCCCAAGTCCAAGGTAGGTGACTGACATAACCAGACCAGATTTATTCTCTTTGGTGGAGTTGGGGGGGGGGGGTAATTCGGAAAAATTGGAAAAAAACTAGGTATTAGTAACTCACGAACCGGTAATCGGGTCTTAATGAAATTTCATATCTAGAAGCATCTTGTGCTTTAGAACTCTCATTTTAAATCTCGACCAGATCCGGTGACATTGAAGCGAGTTTGAGGGGGAAACCGAAATTCTTGGAAAACGTTAAAATCGAGGTGTCTTACGAATGAGTGATTGGATCTTAATGACATTTAATATATAGAAGAATCTAACGTCTCAGATGCTCCATTTTCAATTCGAATCGGATCCGGGGACAAAAAGGTGTTGGAGGGGGAAAACAGAAATCTCCGAAACCGGAAATCTTAGAAAACCCTTAGAGTAGAGAGATCGCGATGAAACTTGACAGGAAGAATAAGCACAAGTTATAGATACGACATTGACATAATTGGTACGGATCTGTTCTCTTTGAGGGAGCTGAGGGTTGTTAATTGGGAAAAATCAGAAAAATTTAGGTATTTTTAATTTAAGAACGGGTGACCGGATCTTAATGAAATTTAATATTTAGAAGGAACTCCTGTCTCAGAGCTCTTATTACAAATTCCAACCACATCTTTTGACATTGGGGGGAGTTGGAGGGGGAAACCAGAAATCTTGGAAAACGCTTATAAATGTCGTACATACGTGATTGACGTAACCGGACTAGATCCGCTCTCTTTTGTGGAGTTAGGTGGTGGGGTTCAGTGCTTTTGCGAGTTTGGTGCTTCTGGACGTGCTAGGACGATGAAAATTGGTAGGCGTGTCAGGGAGCTGCACAAATTGACTTGATAAAGTCGTATTCCCCGATTCGAGCATCTGGGAGGCTGAAGGGAGAGGAAAAATTAGAAAAATTCAGGTATTTTTAACCTACAAATGGATGTTCAGATCTTAATGAATTTTAATATTTAGAAGGAACTCGTGACTCAGAGCTCTTATTTTAAATCCCGACCGGTATTAAGCCTCTGATTTTCCTTTTAAAGCAATCTATTGATTCTTAGAATTTTGCTAGAGCTCATACCATATGAGCTCTCGGCTCTTGGCTTTTCCCGACCTCGTCATAATATGAGCTCTTAGCTCTTGTTTTTTATTATGGAAGAACAAAATGGTCTGAATAATGTTCAACTTTGGGGCTGATGAGACGATTTTGATGAACTAATTAAGGACGGCGAAAAAGCATGGGCAATAACAAAAGAATTATTACCCGTTTTAAGGCTATCTAAAAGTACTGTGATTAGTACCAATGTTTAAAAAAAAATGTTTGTAAATGTTTACAAGAGAAAAAGGTCAAGAATTATGTCTGACGATGAAGTTCAGGAATGTTCAAGTGTTGCGATAAGTTACTTATATGCAACTTGTGTGAAAATGCCTGCAAATCGTACAAAACACCAGCATGTTTTCCGAAGGGTTAGGCTCAGAGCAGGTAAGTACACAAGGAGGATGGGTGGTCTAGGGGCTTCAGCCTCTCAAAATACTAATTGAACCTGATTTTCTTTCATTTCTCATTCAAGTTATATAATTTCTTTTAGTCCCCCCCCCTAATGAGAAATCCTTCACACATACCTCAGAGCTCCTCCTATTTAGGTGCATAACGGAATTACCAGAAAGTTTTAACTAAGTAAAAAAGAGGTAACCGTCAATTGAGTTTTGGCAAAATTTTCTATTTAAATATTTACAAAGCCCATAAGCTGTTTGACGATATTCTACTAGTCACAGCCGTTCAAAGGGTCACAACCGTCACAACCGTTCAACTAGGATAGCTGCATTGGGTATCGTGACTGGGGGGAGGAGAACCGTGGCTTGGGGGTTACCCACTTTAATGAAATTTTGCACTTTGATTCGGCTTGTTTTTGCTTATATTTGAGCTTAGAAGGGATCCAAAAATGCTTTTGTAGACTGTTATCTTTATCGTTAACCTTCAACTCATAAAATCATAGTTTGTGCTGTATAACGTTGTCAGGGTCCAAGATGAATGTAAAGAGCATATCTCATTCTTTCTTTTCAATTTATAATAATCTAACGCAATATTCCAGGATGAATGTAAAGAGCATATCTAATTCTTTCTTTTCAATTTATAATAATCTAACGCAATAATCGCTGTAAAATGGCCGGAATACCCTCAAACGGGATTTCCCTTCAGCAAGTGATGAATTCAAGTGAGTGAAGAATTAACGGTTATTGAATAACCACTCTCAAGCGACAATCTTTATTCGTGGCTAGAGTAAACTTCGTTTATGGTTCTTATGATCAAGGTTTTTCTTAATTGGGTTAACAAAGAATTTTTATTATGCGTTTGTAAGGAGTTTTTCTATTATTTCCTTCTTTTTAAAAAAAAAAAGATTTCCAAAAATTTTAAGTTGTGCAAAATCCATGAAATGGGAAATATTCCATTCAGGATCCAGAGAGACTAGGCTAGGGATCTCCAAATTACATCCCGAGGGTCAGACGCGGTTTGTGAGGAGCTTTCATCTGGCGTTGCATAAAGTTTGAAAGATCGCTTTTGGCTGTACCAGAATGTAGCACAATCAAGTTGAGTTTAGTCCAAATTACAGAATTCTGCTTGTAAAATGCAATGTTCTTGTAAAAACAAAAATAGATATTTTCCAATAATGTTTCAAGTTTTTAAAGAATTTTACTAGCCATCGCTAATAACAATTCTTTGGTAGATCGCAAAAACCCAATTGGTTGTCAATAATGAACGGTTTTAGGTATTTATCCCCCCTGAAAATGCCTCCGTAAAAAATACCCCCGGCAAAAAATAATCCCCGCACCCCCAGACCCCCTGGAAACCCCTTTCCCCCAGAAAACACCTCCCAGGAAATGCCCCCTCTCGTAGAAAATAAGACTTTCAGGATTTGCGATTTTTTTTATTTTTTTTTTCCGTAGGGAGAACGAATTTTGGTATGTGTGTATTATACGCCATTCACTCAAGTTTACGCTGTGTAAAACCCGAGAACAAACCGGTTTCTTAGTTAGTTTCTTTCAGCTTAGCGGTAGACAAGACAAAGACAAGTGACAGAATAGTTGGGAAATATATAATTTGGCTATATGTTCGCACATAAGGGGGGGGGGTAAAATATTTGGACAGCTTGAAGTCATAAAACAATTTTTGCATCATAATAAGCAGACTAATTTTAACTAACACATTTTGCATGTTAACCCGCTATACTTTATCCCCCCCATAATATGCAAATATATACCCCAAATTTATTTCTAAAGTAGCGAAAAGACTAACGAAGAAACTGGTTTGTTCTTTTGCGCGTCGTAAACTTAAGTGAAAGGCGTATATTACACAAGTACCGAAATTCCTTCTCTCTGCGAACAATAAAAAAAACTTAAAGGCAAACCTTTTCGATGATAATCTCCAGTCAGTGTTGATATTAGGGTTGCAGACCCGAAGTCAGAAATATCGACAATTTTGGTATCAAGGTAACAATTTCACCGTTTCTACTTTTACGGGTGATGGTGTGTAATGCATCAATGTTATAGAATAATAACTGAGCTAAGTAGTATTAAATAAATTTTCGTAACAATTAAATATTAAATAAACAATAAACAAATATTATTGAAAAACAACTTTTACGCTAGATTTTTGTTTCCTGAGTTTGTAATCAGCCTCCGGGTTGCCGTTAAATAGTTAATTTTGCCTTAGGTCTAAAAATTTTGGAGATACCAGGCCTAGGCCACAAGGCATTTTGATTTAAATTTCTTCAAATAGTTAGATTAATTTTGATTGAAGGCTAAGCTAAATTTGGCTTAAAGCCTAACGAATGGTTGAGAATGAAGAGGTTATGCTAGGTAATAGGAAGATCGGCCAAATGAATATTTATTTATTTGCTCGAGTTGTGGATCCAGACATGAATAACTCCCTGACATCAAAAAATATCTTGTGCGAATCTATTAAACCAACATATCCCCCTCCCCATCTATCCTGCAGTACTTGAGACCGAACTTCTGGTCTCGTACTACCAAGCGAACCAACTATTTGATCATTGATGATTGCTAATGTCGATGTCCTGTGTTGCCACTGGTGCTTAAGTGGACAGTATCACATACGTAAGAAACAATATTAGCAAGAAAAGTGGATTTAGCGAAGAAGTAAAGAATAGAATGGCCAAGGCAAAGATGGGTTTTAGTACTAAAAAAAGTTTGTAAGAATAGAGAGAAAAGTCTTCAAACCAAGATTAGGATAATTGAAGCCACAAAAAGGACAGCGGTCGATTTTGGCTTTGAGACATGGTTGCATCAAAAGACCGAGGAAAATTCGACATGCTAGGAAATTAAGTAAGAATAGCCCAAGCTACTCGTCTGAATAGCTATATATTAAACAATAATCTACAGAGAAGCTTATGCAGAAAATAAGCTGCGAAGAAGTAAAAAGTAGAAAGACCAAAACACAGAGCGTTCTTAGCAGTGAAGAATAAAAAATTGGTAGAATAGAAAGAGAGGCCTTCAAACTAAGATTAGGATATAGAAAGCCTTGGTAGTGAAACCTGTCAGCTATGGCCTCGAAACGCGGGCACTTCGAAAGACCGAGGAAGATATTGTACGGTGTATGTCTTTCAGGGAAATTATGCAAGAATGGTCCTAGGTACTATTCTAACTGACCATATATAAAACAATATACCTTACAAACACACATGGTTCGATCTCTTTTTTTTGGGAAAGAAATGTTTTGATGTTGGGTCAAGATATACGAATGAGGAATTATAGGTTGTTCAAGGATTCTAATTTTTGCAGTCCATCGGGGGCCAAACATAAAACAAGATATCCTTGTATGGGATCGACAAAGGTCATAAGCAATGTTTCAAAGCAAACAATAATTTTGTTGTTGGAAGAAAATGATGAAGTTATAGAAAGATTGGCGAGGAGGAGGAGCGTAAGAAGATATATCGGACTTAAGTGACATAGTGCTGTGATAAGTTGAATGCAGTAGAAGCAAAATTATAGTTTTTTATTTGGTTCATTGAAAACAGAAAGGGATAATGAGGAATTTTCAAATTGACAGTGGGAACTTCGGGAATCGAATGAGTGTTTAGGGAGTTATTACCTCCAAAATAAAAAACAAAATGTTTTTCCTTCTAGAACTAACTTGCTAGTCTTGTTTTTGATATTCCTACTTCTGGCATTGGAAAACTTATCGAATAAGCCAAATCAAATCACTTTTCATATTTTAGAAGAAATTAATTTTGAACTTTCAAGTATAATTTTCCGCTCCGGAGTTTCATCTTCTCCATTTAAAGTTGTTGGATGATTTCTTTGCACGAAAACAGTTTCTAACTTGACTTATAGATTAAACTCCAACAAACTAAAAATTATAATTGTGATAATGATTGTGATTATTAGGATTTTTATGTGATATGATTGTGCTTTTTGTGATTCAACAAAATTTCTTTCATAATATATGAGATTTCATAAATATGGAGTTTTGGTTTTGACCTAAATGAGATTTTCCAATTATTGAAACCTAAAGTCTTCTGTCAAATTCAAGGATCTATGTAAAACATTACATAGAGTATGGAACAAATTTGCGATTTCAAACTTTTTGTGGATTTGACATTAATGTGACTAAAGTGATATGATAAGTCATTTATAGTTATTTATTCAATCACTTCAAAATATTATTCATAGAAACCACCGTACTCACTTCCAGAATTATGAATGTGCAGAGACATAATCTCACAAATACCTTCTGCAATATGCTTTGATGGCAGAGTGTATTGGCTTTTGTCTGGAGATTCATGGCCCAGGGTTCAAACCTAGCTACATCAGAGCCGATGTAACAGCCTTTCTACTTGAGAGTCGCTACATCAGAGCCGATGTAACAGCCTTTCTACTTGAGAGTCACCGTTAATCATTAGAATGGAAGAAATACCTGACGTGGGCTCATGAAAGCTTACTACACAAGTATGTCTAAGCTGATAATTAAGCTGATATTATAACTAAGCTGATATTAGATAAGGGTTCACTGCAAGGTTTGGTCTATTAAGCAGGTCAATCCAGTCCTCTCAAGAATAGGTAAATCCAGACAAGAATACAGTGAAACATACAAAACACTTGCAGTTTTGAAATTTCAAAGCAAAAGCAAGAGAGAAGGAGGAGGAATGAAATTTTAATTTCAATGTAAAAGTTTACTGTAATGCTATTGTTGCTGTGTTTCACATACGCCTAAGTATGTGAAATTTTCACAATTCCTAGATAACTGCAAAAAAAAAGAGTTTGCTTAGGCGTCATCAAAGATACGGTTAGCAGGGCATTGGCATGTTCAACCAGACTTTGGTTCTTTATTGCTGTGCGGATCCTCTCCATGAGGTTAACCAAAGCTTAGATACCAATATACAGTTATGAAAACTCGATTTGCTTTTGGGACACAGTGCGCGGTAGTGATGCTAGCGGCTGGAGACAGGAAACTGGTATTGGTATCTAATTGGTAAGAGAAAACTGGTATTGGTATCTAATTGGTAAGAGAAAACTGGTATTGGTATCAAAGCTGTGTATGCAACAAAACAAAATTGTAACCCACCTATGGTGTTGTAGTACGATCTACGCGTCGGAGCGTGGGCTTGGAGGAGGTGCCAAGTTCAGAGCTCTGTACCAAAAGCTTCTCATGGGCAAGATATGAGTTTTCATAAATGTATTGGTATCTAAGCTGTGAGGTTAACTTAGCAAACTGTTTTTGGAAATGAAATCTCAGAAGTGAAAAACTTTCAGATACAACCTTCTTAAAAATGCGGCCTTTTTAGTACAAAAAGTGACACCCCTACACTGTTGCAATGCTCCCGAACTCTTAGTGTCGCTGCTTTGACTTCATAATTAGTTCTAATTATCTTTGCTAGTTCAGTTAGCCTCTAGATATAGCCTTATTACAAATCTTTCCTATGCATTTTGGGTTTAGAAAAAGGAGATGATTCGAAATGCCACTCATTAACATTAAAATGAAGCGATTGTTTCTGAAAACAAACTTAAAGATTTGCTGTTGTTTCTTGTTACAATTATGAATTTGGGTATATTATTATTGGGTCTTACATTATTTCCTTTTAAGAGTTTCACACGCTAAAAAGTTTTAAAACACTGAATTGAAAATTCATTGGCCATGTCAGAATTTGTACTTTCGGGTATTTTGATCCTCTCTGGACAAAAGTGAATATTTTTGTAGCACAAAGTGGCAAAACGAAACTGTGATATGGTACGATCTCTTTTGCTACTTGAAAAGATCATAATCTTCTGACGATTTATCAAAAAGCTTTTTTAACGGTGCAACATTCGTCTCATTATCAACTGACCGTTCATGAATAACTGTGCTGGCTATTCACAAATATCCAGCTCAGTCCAGACTTCTCTTCGTACTCTAAATCCATTTTTAAGATGTGGGAGGGGGGGCTTGAAACCTTTTTAGAGTTTTAAACCATGAAAAATATATATTGGCTATCTTAGAAAAGGTACTCTCTGGCATTTTGACCTTCTTCGGGCAAATATTGATGTTTGATGGCACAAAATGGCAAAAACGCCACTTTGATGTGGCACGATCAGTTTTGATTTTTGAAAAAGGTATTATATATGGCTATTCCCTTTCAAATCAGCATCTCCCACCATTCTAAGACCTCTGATTCGATACTTCCTTGGGGAAAAAAAGAAAAGGGAAACACTTAGTTCAATTAAAAAGAAAAACTAAAAATTGATTTTCCTTTTTAATTCTTCTTTAAAGTGTTTTTTTACCTAGGTGATTCCAATGGTGTGCTTTTCAGCTTGACCTGAAGCTAATTTTTTGGGGTACCTGCTCTTTTTTTTAAACCCCCATACATTTTTTTGTCACAATAAAATTTTACGATTAAGACTAATCAAAATGATATTTACCATTTCTAAAGTGACTTCAAATGTTTATTTGTTCATACAAAACTGTTTTTTTTTTAATATGTCTTAAAAATTTTGGTCACTATGGGGCATGGTTCACTCTATATTAGTTTACATTATCTAAATCACTTCTAATAAGTAATTACTTCTATGAGATTTTTCTAAGAACCAAAATCAGACATAAGCATCCTCGTTCTTAGATAACTTTGAATTTCTTGGTTACCAAAGCGGGCTAGGAAGTGCGATGCATAAAGTCTCAACTCTTATAGCGAAGGGTCAACTCTAGTTCAGCAAGCAGAACGCAGCAAGCAGCAAATTTGGATTTTGTTGCACAGAATCCAATAGCCTATCAAGGGTAGGTTACAACCTATCCTTATTCAAGAAAAAAAAACCTGTCCTCTCTACTTGCTATTACGACTTTTATTTTAATTTTCTAATGCTGTACGACTTTTTTCGTGAAAATTTGGGGTTGACCTGAAGGCTCATGCGTTTTGGCTGCTATAACATCATGAACGGAATTGAAACCGACCAAAATTATTCACGTTACTTAGTAGGTGAAGAATTCTAAGAACATCTCGAATGAACTTCAAATGACAGATTAGTCTTTTAGTATGATTTTAATATCAACAATTCCGTGTAAGAGGAATGGGCTAAGTCTAACATTAAAAATATTACGAGGGGGAAGAGTGTCTACCTCTACAAAAGGATAAATCAAATTTATAGCAATAGATTGCCAAAAGCTAGGAAAATGCCGGCACAGAGCTTTGAGGGATGTAGTAAGAATTTGAGAGATAAAATAGGTTTGTTATTTTAAATTCAATAAACAATTAGTCATTTCAGTAAATATCAATTTTTTTTCAACCAAAAGAGTCTCATTGAACTTTAACCTAAAAGACAAAAACCTTATATAGTTTGAGGGTTTACTTTTAAATATCAGGTTGAGATGAACTTTATATAATTTCCAACGGAAGAGGCGTTTCGGCAGTGTGACCACCACGTGCGCCTTACCACAACATGTTTGTAGTCGTAGTCAAGTTAAGTCACGGAGAAGGTCGGGGTAAAATAATGTGATATATATACCTGCTATCAACTGCAGGACTAAAAACAATCGGGATACCATCCAACTTGCATTCCGAAAAATTTCCACTCGCCACGGGGCAAGATTACGAAGTAATGAAAGGGACTTGGTGTTAATAGCCTTTTAAGTTTACTATGAAAACACCATGATGCGCTGTATTCTTACCAGAGATCCCAAAGAATCTTGGGACCATCCCCCCGCCCACGCTAAAGGGAACTACTAGCGAATAGCTGAGTAAAGCTAAGAGAAGGTTTAAAGAACAGTCTCATAAATCTGCGCCAGAGAGTAAATGCTGAAGCTAGTAGTTTGAGTCATTTCTAAGCGGAGACTAAGCTTACACGCGCGACAATTCAAAATAAACTTCATTACTTTGTAGTTTTATTACAAGATTATTAGGTGATAATAACCACTCAACCATAACTGACCCAGAGATTCTATGAGAGCGTCGTCTGCTTTAGATGTTCAGGAGATTGCGTATCTAGTAAGATTATCACTCTAGATAATATCGAGACTGTCGTATCCAGATAATATGAAAATGCCCAAAAAATGTCTAAATATCTCGATATGATAATAATAAATGATATAATGAAAAGAGAAATCACCAATGCAACAGCCCAAACACATTAAAAAAAAAAAAAAAAAAAAAAAAGGAAGACAGAAGGAGAAAAGGAAGACTGTTTTCCTACATTAGTGATTAATATAGACCAGCACTTGAATGAGGCCTTAACCCTACTCATCCATACAATCACATAGGTCAAACAGCGTAGCCATATACAATCAAACAGTTCGTGGTAACAAACTGTAGTAAGGAGCGACCCGGCTCAATAGTAAACGAAACTCTAAAAAATGGAATTTCGATGCTAAAAGATATATCAAAAGAATCGGATTTTTATGCTGATTGCAAATATATAAGTTTTATCAAATTTAGTCTTTGTCATCAAAAGTTACGAGCCTGAGAAAATTAGCCTTATTTTGGAAAATAGGGGGAAACACCCCTTGAAAGTCATAGGATCGTAACGAAAATCACACCTTCGCATTCAGCGTATCAAAGAACCCTATAGAAAAAATTTCAAGGTCCAATCTACAAAAATGTGGGATTGAGTATTTTTTGCCAGAAGACAAATCACGGGTGCGTGTTTATTTTTTTGTTTGTTTTTTCTTTTCCCCAGGGGTCATCGTATGGACCAAGCGGTCCTAGAGTGTTGCAAGAGGGCTCATTCTAACGGGAATGAAAAGTTCTAGTGCCCTTTTTAAGTGAACGAAAAAATTGGAGGGCACCTAGGCCCCCTCCCACGCTCATTTTTTTCCCAAAGTCAACTGATCAAAATTTTGAGATAGCCATTTTGTTCCGCATAGCCGAAAACCATAATATCTATGTCTTTGGGGATGACTTACCCCCCACAGTCCCTGGAGGAGGGGCTGCAAGTTACTAACTTTGACCAATGTTTGCATACAGTAATGGGTATTGGGAAGTGTACCGACGTTTTCAGGGGGTTTTCTTTGTTTGGATGTGGGGTTGTGGGGAGGGGGCTATATGGGAGGATCTTTCCTTGGAAGAATATTTCATAGGGGAAGAGAAATTCAATGAAAAGGGCGCAGGATTTTCTAGCATTACTATTTAAAAAAAAAAAAAAAACAATGAAAATATAAACATGAAAAAGTTTTTTCAATTGAAAGTAAGGAGAAGCATTAAAACTTAAAACGAACAGAGATTATTACTAATATAAGGGGTTCTAAAAATACCTTAGCATAAAGACCGAGGTATTTAGAAGGAGATAAATACTTCGCTCTTTATGCTAAATTATTTTTAGTAATTTCAACTATTTATTCTACGGCCTTTCTGATTCAGGGGTAATTCTTAAAGAATTGGGACAAAAATTAATATTTAGTGTGAAGAGCGAGGTATTAACGAGGGGACAAACTCCCTCATATATATAATCAAAATATAAAAATATAAAAGTTTGTTACGTAAGTTAATTATTAAGTTACGTATATTTTTTACTAATAAAAACGTTTGTTAAAAATTAAAAGTTCTAGTTGCCTTAATAAGTAACCGAAAAAATTGGAGGGCAACTAGGCCTCCTTCCCCACCCCTTATTTCTCAAAATCGTCTGATCAAAACTAAGAGAAAGCCATTTAGCCAAAAAAAAGAATTAATAGCAAATTTCATTTTAATAATTTATGTACGGAGAGCCAAAATCAAGTTTTTTGAAATGAAAGTAAGGAGCGACATTAAAACTTAAAACGAACAGAAATCATCCTTATATGAAAGGGGCTTTTCCTCCTCGACACCCCGCTCCTTGCGCTAAAGTTTGACTCTTTCTCGCAACTCTACTTTTTAAAACAATAACAAACTTTAGCGTAAAGAGTGGGGTGTCGAGGAGGAAAAACCCCTTTCATATAAGGAGTAATTTCTGTTTCTGTTTTAAGTTTTAATGTCGCTCCTTACTTTCATTTCAAAAAACTTGTTTTTTTATTTAATCAACCATAAAGAATAATCCATGGACAGGCAGTCGTGTCGTCAATAAGTATAAGTCGTCATTTACCAAACAATAAAGACAAATAATTCTGTACGTTTTTTGTCAAAGCGCATTTTAAAATTTTCGATTACCGTGGGCTGGGATTCGTCTTTACTATATTGCACCTAAGGGGGAAACCAAGATACTTCAACCATGGGCGAGCTGTTTTATGACTGTCTAGTGTCAAGAAAATGCAGCAAACACCAACATTGCATCCTTGGAGCAATATGGGCTGATAATATTATAATATATAATTTTAGGTTATAATTAAAAAAGAAAAGGAAAAATAAATATAACAAAGCTTTTTTTTAGTCAAGCACGGAGCCTTTGGAGGGGGGTGGGGTGGGAAAGAGGGTTGACTATGCCACTTATATAGATGTAATTTTCCATTCATGTTATGTTTAGCTTTATCTTTTATTGGAGTGTATGGTCATTTTATGTTCGATTGTTTCATTCAGAGTAAATTCTTCTTGTTTCATATCCATTGTTTACTTTTAATAGGATTTTTTTAACTTAATTTTTTTCCATTGACATAATTCCTTTTGCATCAATAATATTACCGTTGACTACTAAGCAGTAATAATAATAATAGTAAATTGTTATTAAGAGAAGGAACATGATACTAGTAGTCACAACACTGGGAATAGCTACACAATGAATATAAGACTTGTAACGATTCCAAACAACCACTAATCAGTTTGGCTTTGCTTATTACGCGACATAGAGAAATTTGAATTTCTTTAATATGCAAAAGCCCACAAATTCCTAAATTTATAATAATTAAATACAGGGTTAAACTCATTCATAATAAAGGGCCAATTAACTATCAATATTGTAAGAAAATTAACTTATCTTAAATAAGAGATTTATACTACAGAAAAGTAATAATCGTACCTACATTGTAAATGCGGCCGTTAAATATGTCTTTTTATGCTTTGAAAATAAAACTTGCTGATGGAGATGTCCAGTAAAGTATAAATACTTTCCCGCTGCCAATTCTAAGAAATTTCCCGAATTTCTCCGATCCTAATAAATCCTGCCATTACCATTGTAATACTTTGTAGCGAATACAACGTATTTACAGCACCGGCGAAGAACAAGAAAAAAAATGGCAAAAGACCCCTAGCAAAGCTTGGCAAAACTCAACAAAAATGGACCACGAGCCAAATTCACTGGGGAAATTTTTTTCAAAAGAGCAGCAACAAAGCTGGGACAAATCTGGCAAAAATATTGGCAAAGACCACAAGCAAAGCTTGTAAAAATTCCAGCAAAAATAGACCCCTAGCAAAACTCACTAGAAATAAAAACGACAAAAGATCACTAGCAAAGCTCATCAAAAATCTGGCAAAAATAAATCACTCTAAACATTGCAGAGAAAAAGAAATGGCGAGAGACCACTACATCTTCAACGACGCTGTTAGACATTGCGTCGCTGTTACGCCTAAAGGTCGTAACTGACATTTTTGGCGAAACTGAGTTAATCTGTATTTTAGACTCCTAGGATATTGTGCTACAAGTTTGCGACCACAGGGAGACGTAACGTCCACTTGTTGCCGAAATGGCCAATCCCAACCTGGACGTCTCTGCAAAACGCTGTTACGCCTAAAGGTCGTAACTGAGTTTCATCGGTTATTTGTCAGTTACGCAATTACGAAATCTGGAAATTGGGAAATACAAAATCATAATTCGGAAGATTACGGGGCTAAACCTGACCAGACTACGTATCTGGAGGTAAGAGGCTCCACATTTTCCAGTTTTTTGAAAGGTTGATCTAAGAAAAAATGCATTATGCCTGAAATCTTCCCCCTAAGAGGACTTACATACTTACAGTCAGGGAACTTGTAATTCAATAGTACTTGAAAATTGTCGAGCCCTATGCTTCAAACCATATATCTTGATTGACCAAATGCCAACCCTTCGCTTTAAACCACATACCTTGAATCAGGCTGAATCAGGATTCAAGGTATGTGGTTAAAAGCAATAAAAAAAAGTTCAACTTTGAAAAAAGCCTAAGTTAGGTGAACTAAGTGAAAGTATAATTTATGGAAAGTAAATTAAACGGGTTTTTCATGCCAATGTGAACGGGACGAAAAACCAATGTGCATCCGACATTAAAGCAAAGGCTTGGTATTTGGTCAATCAAGGTATATGGTTTAAAGCATAGGGTTAGAATATTTTCAAGTGATATGGAATTACAAGTTTCCCTGACGGGCATAATTAGGCCTATCCGTATTTTGTTTTATAATTTTAGTCCACCTTTGATTTATCTTCTTTCCGGTATTACCTTGTTGAAGAAGTTTGAATGAAACAAAACTCTCTTTCAGGCAGCAGAATGCCAAGAAGACTGCACTTTCAGAGGAATAGCTTCGGAGGCTCATAGAAGATGACAGGAACGAAGATTTGTCATCTGATTCAGATGGTGATCCCAAGGACAAGGCTTGAGTGCCAGACAAGGATGGCTCAAGCTCAGACAGTGACGGGGAAACTCCCAATCAGGAAAGTTTTATTGAAGTAGACATTAGCGACTGTTCCAGAGCAGCTGTTCCAGAAGTGACTGCTACAGAACTGGATGTTGTTGATGATCAGCCATCAGTTGAAAGAAGAAACACAGAACAACATATCAAAAGAAAGAAAGAGACCTATATTGACACGAAAAAGAAACATGCTGCCGGACAAGAATACATAGCACAGAAAACACAAAAATTCGTTCCAGCAGAAGAACTAAAGGAATTTAGTTGCAAATGCAAACTCGAGTGCGAAACTATTGATCAAGATGCTCGAAAAACTATATTCAAAAGCTTCTGGCTGCTAGGCAAGGAGTTAGGCTCCATGGATTCACAGAGACTGTTCATTTTGAAGTGTGTGACGAAGAAGCCATTTGGTCCGAGAACGACAAGTACCAGCAGTTGACGGCAGCAAAACTCACTCTGTTACACATTAGAAGTGGATAGTACGTGTAAAAAAGTCTGCAAGAAGTTTTCCTGCAGTCGAGTCGCACTATTGTCGGGCAAATTCTACGAGACTCTATCTGAGCTCTGAACTTAACCAGTTCAAAATATATAAAATGTGCACTGATACCTGCTTGAGCAACCGACGAGTACCTGCGTGTAAAAGTATCTACAGAAAAATTTCAAATCGTTGAACTTATCTTTCCACACTCCCAGAAAGGATCAATGTCATACATGCACCCGATACTACTTACTTACTGAAGGAGAAAAAAAAGAATGAGGCTGAGTCACTTCAGCAGCACCAGTCAAGAGCAAAGCGTGCTCTCAAAGTTAAAAATGAGATAAAAGATGGTATTCTGCACACTGAGGAAGGACTGGAGAGTGCTATGTTGCTGAACATGGACTTACAAAAAGTCCTTGAAACTCTCAGAGCAGAGACCGGTCCTATGTCTTACAAAAGAAAACTAGCAGTTTATAACATGACGATTTTCAATTTGGTAACCAAAGAGGCTCACTGCAACGTTTGGGAACAGATGAAAGGGCAAAGAGGCGCCAATGAAGTCTCTACACTGATGTATAACATTCTGAAAGAGTATACGAGCTACAGGAAATTATATTTTGTTACTGGTGGCTGCTGTGGGCGGTTCAAAAACGTATTTGTTGGCTCCATGTTTTTATATGCTGTTCGGACAATGCATCCCGTCAAAGAAATAAATCATATTTTTCTTGAAAGTAGCCTTTCTCAGCAGGAAGGGGACAGCATGCACTCATGCATCAAAATAGCAGCCAAAAACTTACCTGTGTTTTCTATCGAAAACTGGAGAACCATCTGCCTAATAGCCAGAACTAACCCTGAGCCATATAAGGTGCACGTGATCGATGACTACAGTTTTAGGCTGGACTTCAAGCAATCTGCTGATACTATCTTGAGAAACAGAAAATGGGCCTACGGGGACGATGGGGAAAGTCTGCAAGTGAAATGGAATTCGATAAAGTGGCTCAACTACTCGATTGAGCGGCCAACCGAGATCTATTTCAGGTACGACTATGACTCTGAATTTTCAGTCATAAAATTGAACGAATCGCGACATAGAATGACACCCAACGAAAGCTCCTTGCAGCTCGTCAGTACATACGGGGGACCGATTCCTTTTCCTCTAGCGAAATACAAAGATCTGATTGACTTATGCTATACTCTTGTAATCCCCAGGACTTTCCACGAGTACTACACTGCTCTTGCTTCATCGGAGTCGACCATGGATGGCTTGGATGAGTTAGACGTCAAAGAAGAGGATCTGGAAGATATGTGTATCCGTTCCAGATTGAGTTCCTTTTATTTTGTTAGCTGAATAACAAAAGAAAAAACTTGAATCATGTTGTACTTTAAACGTTTGTATTAAAACTCTTATCTGACATCAGGCTAAAATTTCTGTTACAAGTAGATGTCGTATCTGCCTTGTAGGCCAATCGGTTTAACTTAGCAAAAACCTCTGCTAACCAATGGAAAGCCCGTATTTTACATACTCAAAGTTTGACTGAGCATACATTTCCCTGCTCATTCTTCCTTTCGAACAGCTTAGCAAACGGTTTTTGTCGAGTATCTCAGAAGTGTGAAAATGTCAGTTACGACCTTTAGGCGTAACAGCGACGATTGTCCACCATTATAGGGTGTATCCAAAAAGTGTCATTATGATCTGTCAATTCCGAAGTTTCATTGTTTTCACGTGCAGCTGTGTTGTCTGAACAGTAAAATCCATCCCCAGCACTCAATAAGGAAAATTTTGTACCCCAAAAAACTATTCTAATGAAGGGTTAAACATTCTCTTTCTGGTTTTACAAAAAATTGAAATTATGTTAGGCTACTGTTTTGGTAAATTGGCTGCCAAGGAAAATTGCTGACGTAAAAAATTACAGTGGAATGCTGCAGAAACAGAAGATTGTGCCTTAAAAACCTGCCACCTGTAAAGATTTTAAATGTACAAAATTGGATCTCCTAAAAAATTGTAGCAGTTGATGACTCTAATCGAATGCAATTGCGGCAATCCGAGGATTTTACTTTGTATGAGTGTCATTGCCTTGAGAGGCATCTTTCGTGAAATTTATTTTCATGAAAAACATTATAAGGCATAAAATAAAAAAATATTTTAGGCACATATTCGATGGAAAAATTTCACCGTTCGAGTCATTAATTTAGTGAAACAAAAACTGAAACGATTGGTTCTGCAGTGTGGTTCAAGCTTGTTCTTGTTGCATGTGTTTCGGTTGACACCAGCGGCGAGGGGTAGTAGAGAACTGTGTTTATCACCCAAAACCATAGAATGTTTTGCTGTGTTAATCATTTCAAACAGTTCGTGGTAACGAACTGTAGCAAGGAGCGACCAGGCTCAATAGTAACCGAAACTCTAAAAATCAGAATTTTGATACCAATAGTTACATCAAAACAATGGCATTTTAATGCTGATTTTAAATATAAAAGCTTCATCAAGATTGGTCTTACCCATCAAAAGTTACGAGCCTGAGAAAATTTGCCGCATTTTAGAAAATAGGGGGAAACACCCCCTAAAATTCATACGGTCTTAGCGCAAATCCCACCATCAGATTCAGCGTATCAGAGAACCCTATTGTAGAAGTTTCAAGCCCCTATCTACAAAAATGTGGAATTTTGCATTTTTTGCCAGAAGATAAATCACGGATACGTGTTTATTTGTTTTTTTGTTTGTTTTTTTCTTCCCTAGGGGTGATCGTATCGACTCAGTGGTCCTACAATGTCGCAAAAGGGCTCATTCTAAGGAAAATTAAAAGTTCTAGTGACCTTTTTAAGTGACCAAAAAATTGGAGGGCACCTAGGCCCCCTCCCACGCTCATTTTTCCCCAAAGTCACCGGTTCAAAATTCTGAGATAGCCTTTATATTCACCATAGTCGAAAAACCCAATAACTATGTCGTTGGAGACGACTTACTGACCTGTGTTTACATATAGTAATGGTTACTGGGAAGTGTACAGACGTTTTCAGGGGATTTTTTTGGTTTGGGGGGATATTTGAGGGGGGAGGGTTACCAGGGAGGATCTTTCCATGGAGGAACTTCTCATCGAGGAAGAGACTTTTAATGGAGGGGGCGCAGGATTTTCTAGCATTATTTAGAAAAATAATGAAAAAATAAATATGAAAAGTTTTTTCTACTGAAAGTGAGAAGCAGCATTAAAACTTAAAACAAACAGAAATTATTACGCATATGAGGGGTTTACCTCCTCGTTATACCTCGCTCTTTAAGCTAAAGTATTTTTAGTAATTTCAACTATTTATTGTACGGCCTTTGTGATTCAGGGGTTGGGAATTGGGACAAGGAATTTGGAATTCTTGGAATTCTTAAGGAATTGGGACAAAATTTAAGCTTTAATGTAAAGAGCGAAGTATCGACGAGGGGAGAGCCCCCTCATATACAGAATAAAAACATAAGAATATAGAAGTTCACTACGTAATTTAATTCGTAAGTTACGTATATTTTTACTTATGAAAACGTTCATGAAAAATTATAAGTTATAGTTGCCTTTTTAAGTAATCAAAAAATTGGAGGGCAACTAGGCCTCCTCCCTCGCTCCTTTTTTCTCAAAATCTTCCGATTAACACTATGAAAAAGCCATTTAGCCCCCAAAAATTAATTTGCAAATTTCATTTTAAATATTTATGTGTGAAGAGCCAAGATCAAACCATGCATTAATTCAAATACGTGCAAAAATTAAACAAAAAAAAATTATATGAAAGTAAGGAGCGACATTAAAACTTAAAACTAACAGAAATTACTCCGTATATGAAAGGGGCTTTTCCTCCTCAACGCCCCGCTCTTTACGCTAAAGGTTTTTACTGTTTTAAAGTGCAGAGTTAAGAAAAAGAGTCAAACTTTAGCGTAAAGAGCGGGGCGTTGAGGAGGAAAAGCCCATTTCAAATACAGAATAATTTCTGTTCGTTTTAAGTTTTAATGTCGCTCCCTACTTTCATTTAAAAAAACTTGCTTTTTTTGATTAATTGAGAAGATTGAAGCGCATCATTTTGATCAAAACTTGAAGCCCATTTGAACCGCACTGATCTTTCAATTTATCTTTTAGGTCACTATTTAACTGGGCTTGCTCTTTACCCTAAAACTTGAATTTTGTCCCAAATCTTTAAGAATGATCCCTGAATGACAAAGGCCGTAGAATAAATATTTGAAATTACTAAAAATACTTTAGAGTAAAGAGCAAGGTATTATGGAGGAGAGGAATACCCTTATATACGTAATATTTTATGTTCGTTTTAATTTTTAATGCTGCTTAGTACTTCCAGTTGAAAAAAATGTTTTATTTTCTCATTGTTTTTTTTTTGATAATACTAGAAAATCATGCACCTCCTTCATGGAAATTCTCTTCCCCCATGACAAATTCCTCCATGGAAAGTTCCCCTAACATACCCCCTCTTCTCAACCCCTCCCCCAACCAAAAAAATCCCCCTGAAAACGTCTGTACACCTCCAAACAACCATTACTATATGTAAGCACTGGTGAAAATTTGTAACTAGTCTCCCACGGGGACTGTGGGGGAGTAATTCGTCCCCAAAGACATAGTTATAAGGAATTTCGACTAGGTTGAACAAAATGGCTATCTCAGAAGCCATTTGATCCATTTACTCTGGGAAAATAATTAGCGTGGGAGGGGGCCTAGGTGCCCTACAATTTTTTGGTCACTTAAAAAGAGCACTAGAACTTTTCATTTCCATTAGAATGAGACCTCTCACAACATTCTAGGACCACTGGGTCGATACGATCACCCCTGGAAAAAAAAAAACAAAAAAATAAACACGCATCCGTAATCTGCCTTCTGGCAAAAAATACAGAATTCAACATTTTTGTAGATAGGAGTTTTAAACTTCTACAGTAGGGTTCTCTGATACGCTGAATCTAATGGTGTGATTTACACATAAGGAAAGTCATAGAATCGTTAAGATTCTATGACTTTTAGGGGGTGTTTCCCCCTATTTTCTAAAATAAGGCAAATTTTCTCATGCTCGCAACTTTTGATGGGTAAGACAAAACTTGATGAAACTTATATATTTAGAATCAACATTAAAATGTGATTCTTTTGAAGTAGCTATTGGTATCAAAATTCCATTTTTTAGAGTTTTGATTACTATTGAGTATGACTGCACACATTTTGATGATCCTGAAATACTTGTTAAAAACTAACATAATACGAATAAGATGACTAACTTTTAGATTACCTTAATTAGAAAATTTGTAGATGCTTCTGTGTCTTGGTTAACAAATAAAACATATTTTTTCAGTTTGTCCCACCGTAATCTGGTATGCTGTAATCTATACAGCATTCTCGCTCCAAAACGTAAAGAGCGAGGGATTGCGGAGGGGACAACCCATTTCATATACGGAGTAATTTCTGTTCGTTTTAAGTTTTAATATCGCTCCTTACTTTCAGTTCAAAAAATTTGTTTTTTTAATCAAACAGTTCGTGGTAACGAACTGTAGTAAGGAGCGACCCGGCTCAATAGTAACCAAAACTCTAAAAAATTGAAAAATTTTGATATTAATAGCTAAATCAAAAGAATCACATTTTAATGCTGATTTTAAATATATAAGTTTCATCAAGTTTAGTCTTACCCATCAAAAGTTACGAGCCTGAGAAAATTTGACTTATTTTAGAAAATAGGGGGAAACATCCCCTAAAAGTCGTAGAATCTTAACGAAAATGACACCATCAGATTCAGCGTATCAGAGAACCCTACTGTAGAGGTTTCAAGCTCCTATCTACAAAAATGTGGAATTTTGTATTTTTTGCCAGAAGACAAATCACGGGTGCGTGTTTATTTGTTTGTTTTTTCTTTTTCCCAGGGGTCATCGTATCGACCAAGTGGTCCTAAAATTTTGCAAGAGGGCTCATTCTAACGGAAATGAAAGGTTCTAGTGCCCTTTTTAAGTGACCAAAAAAATTGGAGGGCATCTAGGCCCCCTCCCACGCTCATTTTTTCCCAAAGTTAGCGGATCACAATTTTGAGATAGCCATTTTGTTCAGCATAGTCGAAAACCATAATAACTATGTCTTTGGGGATGACTTGCTCCCCCACAATCCCTGGGGGAGGGGCTGCAACTTTGACCAGTGTTTACATATAGTAATGGTTATTGGGAAGTGTACAGACGTTTTCAGGGGGATTTTATTTTGTTTGGGGGTGAGGCTGAGGGGAGGGGACTATGTTGGAGGATCTTTCCTTGGAGGAATCTGTCATGGGGGAAGAAAAATTCAATGAAAAGGGCGCAGGATTTTCTGGCATTACTATAAGAAAACAATGAAAATAAACATGAAAACGTTTTTCTTCAAATGAAAGGAAGGAGTAGCACTGAAACTTAAAACGGACAGAGATTATTACGCATATAAGGGGTTCTAAAAATACTTTAGCATAAAGAGCGAGGTATTTAGGAGGAGATAAATACCTCGCTCTTTATGCTAAATTATTTTTAGTAATTTCAACTATTTATTCTACGGCCTTTCTGATTCAGGGGTCATTCTTAAAGAATTGGGACAAAACTTAAGATTTAGTGTAAAGAGCGAGGTATTAACGAGGGTATAAACCTCCTCGTATAAGGTAAAAGGTAAAGGATACGGCATTAGACTTTACAGTCCCTACCGGCGGTGCTGATCTCCGTTTCTTGGCCCTTCAGCCAGGAAGTACAATGGGGGGTTGGGGGCCAGCCATCCTGTGCTTGCGCACACCCTTCCTGTTTACCTTCCCCAGATTTCTCCAGGTACCCATTTAGAGCTGGGTCGACTCTGGCTAAGCTTACAGAGTCACGCCACTGACCCCCGTCCCAACTGAAGAATTGGGTACACCGGGATTCGAACCCGCGTCCTCTCAGACAAAGGATCCCGAATCCAGCGCACCAACCAAACCTCCTCGTATACATAATAAAAATATAAGATTATGAAAGTTTGTTACGCAAGTTAATTCTTAAGTTACATATATTTTTTACTAATAAAAACATTCGTTAAAAATTAAAAGTTCTAGTGGCCTTTTTAAGTAACCAAAGAATTGGAGGGCAACTAGGCCTCCTTCTCCACCCCTTATTTATCAAAATCGTCTGATCAAAACTAAGAGAAAGCCATTTAGCCAAAAAAAGAATTAATATACAAATTTCTTTTTGATAGTTTATGTGAGGAGAGCCAAAACCAAACATGCATTAATTCTAAAACGTTCAGAAATTAAATAAAAAAAAACTAATTTTTTTAGCTGAAAGTAAGGAGCGACATTAAAACTTAAAACGAACAGAAATTACTCCGTATATAAAACGGGTTGTCCCCTCCGCAATCCCTCGCTCTTTACGCTAAAGTTTGACTCTTTGCCACAATTCTACTTTTTAAAACAATTAAAAGCTTTAGCGTAAAGAGCGAGGGATTGCGGAGGGGACAACCCGTTTTATATACGGAGTAATTTCTGTTCGTTTTAAGTTTTAATGTCGCTCCTTACTTTCAACTAAAAAAATTAGTTTTTTTTATTTAATCACACGAAAAGAACAACCGTAGATTTTAATACTTCTTAATTGACTCATGCTTATTTATATTTATATATTTTTGATTTTTAAGTTTGTATATATATTTGATGGAAATCTGTTAAATAAATTAAGTTATTAAATGATTGTTATTAAGCTTAATTTTTCTGAACAACCACAATGCTAAAATAATTAGCTAAGCAAGGGCCTATCGTGGAATTTAGTTCGAGGGGGATTTTCCCGGGGTGAGGGATTTACAACAAATTAAACAAACATATGAAACATTTGCTATATGTATTTTCTTCACTTTTTTACAATTCGGAGCAAAGTTTCGGGGGGGGGGGGTCGAATCTGACAGCCCTTAAACAGGATATGGCCATGGGGCTGAGGTATAATTACTTTTTACTACATTTATCTTCGATATTTTAAACCAAACCGCAAGTCCAACCGAAAAAAATATGAAATTCTCACACTCGACACAAAATGTTGTTGTTCTTAGCCCGCTGTGTTCTCGTATTTTGTTCTGGTTCTTAAAACACTTATTTTCATGTCAAATTGTTAATAAAGCACATTGAAACAAATACCGATCATTAACTGATCAAGATCATACACCAGTGATCACTGGTGCACTTGGAAAGCCATATTCGCTTTAACTGGAATTATAGACGCCATGTTTCCATCTCGGTGGACATACGAATGAAAGATGGGTGTGATTTCTTTTCTTCTATTGACGGCTATTTACAAATAGAAAATGCACAGTTAGTCTAGCGCGAATCCTGATACTACCTCTTTGTCACATGTGTAAGATATTCTTCAGAGGCTGTGTCACAAAAAAGGAGGGAATTCGTTTGAACAGCAAACTGTGCTTTATTCCCTCAAGTCAAAATCAGGAGCTGATATTGGGGCGTGGGTCACAACTGTTGAAATCACAAAAATAATTCGTATTCAAGGCCATATCCAGAACTCTTGTTCAGGGGGAGGGGGGGGGGGTAAAAAATAGCTTTTAAAACGCACAAAAAATATAATTTCTTGTGTTTCTACGAATCAGACAAAATTGGGGGGGGGGTTAACCCCCACTAGATGCATTTTATATGAAATATATAATTTTATGGTTTTGTTACGAAATAATAGTGGAAAAATTGGTTCGTAAATTGTATTGCAAAGAGGAAGAGATCCAATGAGGGGCATCAATTCAGAGAAATTACGGGAGAAGAAAAGGCGTATTTTCCGAAATCCAACGAGAAATTTGATTTGTTTTTCGATTTCTTACGAAAATACCGAAAAAAAATGCAATTTTTCAACTAAAGTTCCAGAAAAAATGTTTTTCAAGTTCAAGAGAAACAAGAGATCTTGCGAGGAGGGTGCCATCCAATATGAAAATACCTTCCAATTGACGCTCGTAGGTCCGAACAGTTAAAGAGTCATATCATTTGGGTTCGCACTTCTTAGCTTTAAGGACAAAAACTATTAAATCCACTCTTGCATAGGGTAAAATTGACTTGTTAGCTCTATCCAAAAAATAGCAGCACAACTAGAGTTTTAGCCATATTTGCATTTCCCCAAAATATATTTTGGGCAGATAGTGTGGCGAGTTAGGACGACTGTCTAATGCTGCTTCTCTTGGATAAATTAGGACTGCCTATTAATTTGGTTAGAATTTTACAATCCATATGTGATTGGACAAAGATCTAAACTGTATTAAGAAAATGCGTTTTTTTTGTGTGATAGAAAGAGATCCTAAGATCTGCAGTGGTAACATGGGACTTAGGCAAAATAGCTGACTCTTACCTAGACTATTTTCTTTATTTTAATGATATAATAGATTTCTTCTAGAATAGTTGAGCTCCTACATTGAAATTAGGGGGTATTGCAATTTCAATATTTGCGTCAGCAGATGATAATTCATTGCCGGTAAAACCAGAAGAAGAAATACATTGCTTTTGGATTTACTTTGGATTACCTGAGCAAAAGAGACAACATTATAGGTTATAAAAAAAAATATTATAGTTTTTAGAAAGCTAGATAGTTTATCCACAGGACAATTTGTATACTTTGTAAACTAGCGATTCTTAAGAATGTCTAATCGGGGATAATCTGAAAGATCTGTCGAACAGCAGTCTCCACTGAAGATTATGTAAAAATGGCGTTCCGAGAGAAGTTCAATGTTTTGCTTTGACCAGGTGCTTACCATGGTTTTATGCATATCAAAACGAAACAAAATGGTTGTTCTATTGTCTACAATGTATGAGAGTTCCTCTTTGGCCTGCCTAAGTCGAAAACCGGATGCCATCTAGCACTACAACTCGACTAGAGGTTGGGTTGTTACCATTGACCAAGTGTGTAGTTACACGTCATGTTCCAGAAAAAAAGGTAGCCCTTATGTGTATTTTATGGACTTTTAACCCTTTCAGACCTGAACCAAGAAGGAGTTGCGTAAAAATTCTGAAAATAGCAGAGAGTGATCCTGGAGGTTCAACTAGAACAGGTTTATTTTTTTTTAAATTTTTATTTCATTCCATATCCAAAATGTGAATGGTTACCATATGGTCACGTCAGGTATATACAGATACTATTTTAGGTGAAAATTTGTGAAACAGTTGCGATCTGAGTTCAAACACAGTCGAACTTTGCACTTCGAACACATGATTCGACTGGTTCCACCCCTAACGCACTTCTCATAGCGACACCTTCCCTTTTCAGTCGTATCCGGAAAATGCGAGGTCTGGTCAAACCTCACTGATTCCGAAGGCATCCCGTCTCGCGAGGTAGTCGTATTGCGCTTGGTCACTGATAAGGATGGTCTTCCAACTCGAGGACTTTGAGATACGCCAGTAAGAACCAACCCACGAGCAATGTCCATTTTGAAGTACAGTAGAGACATGTGCTGAACATTGATATGCTTACACTGTCGGCGGTGTATCAGCCAGGCGTTGTTCACAGCCATTTCAAAGAAGTAGTACACAATCCTCATATACCATTTCTTAGAGCGAATGTCAGTCCTGTAAAGCTCCAGGAACATGTCAGCAAGACCTACGCCCCCATTGATTTGTTTTAGTCACGGACGATTCGGGGGCGATCAACTTCGACGTATTTCCGTGTTGTGCCATCCCATCTCTGACACTTATCAGTTGGGGTGACTGCACAGTATGAAGAAGCCAAATGGACTGGTTTGTTGTCATACCATTTTACTACCGATACTTCTGAATGTCTTTCAAAACGGAAGTCCACTGACCCTCGTCCTTTCTTCTTCATGTTGGCGTCGGTATCTAGAACAGCGCCCCTCATTCTGTTGCTGTGTATCGTACCACATGACTCGATGCCATATTCAACCCGGAGCTTGTGAATGAGATCGATGCCAGTATAGAAGTTATCAAAGAACAACTTGAAGTTCATGAACCTTGGCAGATTTTCTACAAGCCGAAGGACAACGTCAGTACCTTGGCCAAGTTCAGAAATTTCAACAGCTCCTTTTCCTGTATATATCTATGTCATACACTATTCCGCTGATGCCGGCTCTCGTGAAAACCTTTACACCCCACAAGTGGGGCTTGTCCTTCAAGTACTGTCGAAATCCAATTGTTCCTTTGAATGGGATCATCTGTTCGTCAATACTTTGGATCTCTTCAGGGTCTATTTTTTTCAGATTCTCCCTGAATGCGTCGTATAGTCTTCTGATCTTGAACAGTTTATCATGACCAACCTCCCCTTTCGGTATCATTAAGGTGTCATCGCAAATGTGGAAAAAAGACCTCAAGCTGATGAACCTATCTCTGCTCATGGTATCAGCCACCGGGGAATATCGTATTCCATTCTCCCAGTACATTCTAATAGCCGGAAGTTTGAGAATGCTCATAAGCATTTGAACTCCAAGAAATCTGCGCAGCTCTTCAAGGGAAAGTTTCAGAGCAAGATTCCTCTTTCTCATGGCATTCAGATTCGTTTGGTCCACAATGTTTGAAAGAATGTCTTCTGTGATAAACATTTGGAAGAGATCAAGGGGCGTTTGTACCTCGTCATAGTGTGGCATAGAACCCTTCCATGTAATATTTCGAGGTTAGGGCTCCGTTTTTATCCACTTGTATTGCTTTGCCTCCTTCGCTACCTTCTTTTTTGCTACTGCTTTTGCCGTGACCTGAGGAGCATCAGTTGGAGTTACTAGACCGGCCACTGCTTGGGAAGGAGCATTTTTTTGAGCTCTTGTAAGGACAAAGGGTTCAGCAGGTGCAGTAACTGTTGCTGACTGTATTGCAGAAGAAGCTGACACTGGTGCTGATGATGTGCTTGAAGAACTGTTTGACGCTGTTGTATCATTCAAGCCCGGGAGAGGCAAATCGAATTGATCCGTGTCATCGCCATTGTCTAACTCGAACCTGCCAAGCATTGCTAAAGGGATGTCGTCTGTGTGGTCGATATCCTCTTCATCTCTTCCGTCTTCATTGCCATAACAGTTGAGAGAACGTAAAGGCTGAAATTCTTGATCTGGATTGTCTGGTGCCCAGTTTGGGTCGTCGTCGTCGGAAGAGATATCGAGATCTGAATCACAATCAGGTATGAATAAAAGCCTTGCTGCTTCTTCTGCAGTCATTTTCTTGGTAACTCTTCTACTTCTTTCCTTGATCAGTCTCTCTTCCAAGGGCTTGGGAGCATGACCTCTCATGGAGTCAGAGCTCGTGCTTGGATCAGCTGAAAAGAAATTCAAGGTAAGTGCATCACTTAATAATAACAATAATAATAGTATATTGCAATAAAATAGGCCATTG
The DNA here is from genome assembly GCF_032884065.1 of Artemia franciscana. Lineage (NCBI taxonomy): Eukaryota > Metazoa > Arthropoda > Branchiopoda > Anostraca > Artemiidae > Artemia > Artemia franciscana. The sequence goes on along the minus strand of NC_088866.1, from coordinate 61,273,294 downwards.
GCCTCAACACTTGCCTGAGGCATCTCACAAAATAGCTTTTTTACCCTTGTTTCAGTAAAAAGGAGGAACAGAAAGAAAATTTGCCTATTCCCGATCATAAAAAGGACTTGCTGCCTCGTTTGCTGTACAAATCTGCCTAGGTATGGTTTGGCACTGAATGCCTGACGTGACCATTTGGTAACCGATCGTTAGCAACCTTGTTTGCGGCTAAACTACAGCTCAGAATTAGACTAGTGATATCTCATTCGAAAGAACGCATTCTTAGCTACAAAATAAGATCATAATCAGGCTCTGAACTTACCAGAAACGTCCAGGTCATCGAGGTCGGAATCTGCACCTTTCCTCTTTTTCGACATTTTATGTTTTGTCTAAACTTGGACGCTCGCTTGACCGCTCGGGTAAAGCCTTGAGGGACAATAAATTCAAACGCGACAGAGTCAAGCAAGCGCTATCTAGTGGAAAAGAAATCACGGTTGTGACTTTGTCGAGTCGAGAGAAAAAAAAAAGGAGGCGAGCGGTATCCGTATGGTGACCACAGGCATGAAAGGGTTAAACATCATTTCTGTCACCTCTTACATGTTATTAAATAAAAAAAAAAAAACTAGTTTTTTGAACTGAAAGTAAGGAGCGACATTAAAACTTAAAAAGAACAGAAATTACTCCCCTCGCTCTTTACGTTAAAGTTTTTAATTGTTTTAAAAAGTAGAATTGTGGCAAAGAGTCAAACTTTAGCGTAAAGAGCGAGGGATTGCGGAGGGGACAACCCATTTTATTTAAGGAGTAATTTCTGTTCGTTTTAAGTTTTAATGTAGCTCCTTACTTCCAGTTAAAAAAACTAGTTTTTTATTTAATTTCTGAATATTTTTGAATTAATGCATGTTTGATTTTGACTCTCCGCACATAAATTATTAAAATGAAATTTGTACATTAATTCTTTTTTGGCTAAATGGCTTTCTCTTAGTTTTGATCAAACGATTTTGAGAAATAATGGGTGGGGAAGGACGCCTAGTTGCCCTCCAATTTTTCAGTTACTTAAAAAGGCAACTATATATTTTAATTTTTAACGAACGTTTTTATTAGTAAAAAATATACGTAACTTAAGAATTAACTTACGTAACAAACTTTTATATTCTCATATTTGTATTATCGTATACGAGGGGGTTTGTACCCTCGTTAATACTTCGCTCTTTACACTAAATCGTAAGTTTTGTCCCAATTTTGTAAGAATGACCCCTGAATCAGAAAGGCCGTAGAATAAATAGTTTAAATTACTAAAAATACTTTAGCATAAAGAGCGAGGTATTTATTACGACTATGCGGAACAAATGGCTATCTCAAAATTTTGATCCGTTGACTTTGGGAAAAAATGAGCATGGGAGGGGGCCTAGGTGCCCTCCAATTTTGTTTGGTCACTTAAAAAGGGCATTAGAACTTTTCAATTCCGTTAGAATGAGCCATTTTGAGACAAAATGGTTCTCTGATACGCCGAATGCGATGGTGTGATTTTCGTTAAGATTCTATGACTTTTAGGGGGGTTTTCCACCTATTTTCCAAAATAAGGCAATTTTCTCAGGCTCGTAACTTTTGATGACAACAACTAAATTTGATGAAACTAATATATTTAGAATCAGCATGAAAATCCGATTCTTTTGATGTATCTTTTAGCATCAAAATTCCGTTTCTTAGAGTTTCGTTTACTACTGAGCCGGGTCGCTCCTTACTACAGTTCGTTACCACGAACTGTTTGATGCAGCTTCAACAGCGGAAAGATCGGATGGAAGGATCCTAAAAGAAAATATTACATGAAGGTACTCTACTGACCGGTAGTATAGCCTCGCGTAAAGTTAAGGTTCTATAGTAAAACTTTGAGCCGCTCACTCTGAAAACACATCAAATATATCGTAGGAACTGCTAGTCTTTCTAGAAGCCCAGCATCTCAGGATCAGAAACGAAAAGTTTGCGCACTCTGCCCCTCAAAACTGCATAGGATAATGACCCCCTTCTATAGCAAGTGTAGTGGGGCCATCAGTTCTGAACGATAAAAGCAGATGTACATCCCTTGTGGCACCAAGTCGTCAATTTTGACTAATTCTCCCATTTTGTATTTTTCCATATATAGTCGATACACTGTTAAAATAACTATCTGGTACCTCTGCTCCTCGATTTTTTGAAGGCAGTCAAAGTCGGAGCTGTAAAATTCACGAAGAAACAGTGTTAATATAACTTTTGGGAAGCAAAAGTGTTTCAGGGTTAAACAACTCTGAATAAGTTATTCCAGCTTTGCCCCTCACAGAGACTATCTGTCTTGGCTTTACTGTAATTAGCTATGGCTCTGAAGTCTTTCGTCTCTTCCACCAAGCTGTTAATTCAGAAATAAATGAATCAGGTGAATTTAATATAAAACACTTTAATATTGAAAAACCATATAATGAGAAATATGCATATAAGAAATGTCCACATAAGAAATATACGTTTTATACCATTGTGAAAGAAGAACAAAGTCTAATACCTTTAATTCCATCACACTGCCCAAATGCAAGTTGCAGAATAAGACAATAAGTCACTTGGATATAGTTGTGTTCTTCTGGAGTCAAACTGAAAATTAATTGAGATAATTTATTCAATTTCAATTTTTCTGGGTCCTTTTATAATAATATTGAGTCATTATTACAAGGTAAATTTGTTAATCTACTACTAATACTACTAACAATTCACCGCAGCACCAAGCCTCCTGAGGCCATCACAGCTACGCAACCTCCTCCTCCATCATAATCTGTTCAAAGCCTCCTTCTTTACACCCTCCCAGCAACCTCCAATTTCTTTTAAATCCTTTTTTATGACATCCTCCCATTCCAACCGCGGACGACCTTCTTTCTGCTTAGCCCTAGAAGATTGGCTTAACCATCTATTTACCATCTTTTTACGGTAATTATCAGAGATTACAATCTTTGGTAATCTGTCATCCTTCATCCGAAAAAATTGCCCTAGCCATCTCAACGTTGCCCTCACTATAGCCCTAGAAAGCAGGATTGAATCACACTTTTCGCACAGCTTACTGTTTGTAATACGGCTGGTCATCCTGGTACCCAATAAAATCCATAGGCAATTTCATAGGAAAACATCTAAAAAATCTTTCTCCGTTTTTCCTAGTGCCCATACTTCAGAATTATATTTAACCACTGTAATCGCTTTAGCTTCCAATATTCTAATATTGGTTCGCAGACTTATCTTCCTATTCTTCCAAACTTTTTCTTAACTCTGAAAAAACACCCTGGGCCTTTGCTACTCTGCTTTTAACATCTTCACTGCTACCGAAATCTTTACTAATAATAGGCTACTACCAAGGTAAGTAATGCTGTCCACTTGATCAATCCTCCCGCTACCAAACGTCACCTTTTCATCTTCACTTATGCCTGGCCTTAGCGACTTAGTCTTTTTAACATTTCGTTTCCATGTAAGTTCTAGCACCCGGAACTCACAAACACTCTAAAAGTTCATTCTTTTAGCTTAAACTTTCATCTAGGATCCCTAAATCATCAGCATAATCTAAATCCAGGAAATTTTTCCTTCTCCATTCGATTCTGTGTCCTCTCATTGCCTTTCCTGTGCTTCTTAAGACAAAGTTCATCAAAATGCTCGATATAAATGGGGATAGAACACAATCCTGCTTAACTTCTAATTTCACAAAATCAGCTACTAATCTCACTTCCTGCCATAACTTTAGCAACATTTTCGTGTCTTATATAAACACTAATCACTTTAATGTATTTGCTCGGTATATCATTCAAGGATAAGACCTGTACAAAACTCTACAATCAGCTGACGAACGCTTAATCATAATCTATAAAACTGTGGACTAATGGTGCTTGATGACTCAAGTACTTCTTAATTATTAATCTAAAAGTATCATCATACTAAGTAATCACTAGGTACTTCCCTTTTTCAAGAATTTATTCATAATCTTCAGTGACTTAATTCAAACTTCATAGCCGCAATATTTAAGAAACTCATATACCACACTATCAATATCTGAGATCTTATTTCAATCCTTTTAGTACCGCCGCTACTTCTCCTTTACAAAATAAATCCTCCTTAACATAAAAGGTGTCTCCATTGACAAATTTGAAACTCTCCAGTTTAGTACTGACCTGTTTTTGGAAAATTTCATCTATATTGTCTGACCAGAGTAACTACTTCTTTTTTTAGTTCTTTAGTCACAATTTTCCGTAGTGTTCAGGGAAGAATTCTACATATCAGTCAGAAAGTAATATAAAATACCTACTTAGATATTGTCAAGTATTTAGTTTTTGTTAGATCTTCTTGAATTTGTGCTTTTCTTTAATTGTGTGTGGTACCATTTGGGTTACCAAATTAAGCTATAGCTTCTAAAAGGCAATACGCAGACAGTTTCCGCCCCATCAGATAACATTGTCTCTGACTTCCTTGTTTTTGTTGTTGTTATTTTTTACAATCACTGTCTAGCTTTGCCAGAATTTCTAGGCCACAACACCCTTGAATATCAGGCATCTGACCACACTGCTTGCCTGTTTTTGGATTGTAATAACATAACAAATAAGGTTGGCTGTCTTACCATCATGTCAATACCATATTAACTTATGGGCCATTTTGCGACCAAGTACTATATTGGTTATAACTAGATTGTTTTACATACAAAATTCAAAAAGTCAATAGCAATTACTATTTTCTTTTTCTATACTGAACTTCCATAGGCCCAAAACCATCAATACCTATTTCTACCGACCTAAGCGTTAAAATCCCCTATTAAAAACGCCATATTTCTACCTGGGACCCTGTCTGTTTGTTCTTGTAACTGTAAGAAAATTTTTCCTGAGTCACTACTATCTCCGTCAGTCGGTTCTGCAGGGGCATATATTACTGTAACTGATATCTGAACTGATACCTTGAACTTTTTATTCATAAAATAAGCGATTGGTATTCTGTTAATAAGACTTGCGAATCCTAAACAGGAGTAAGCAGCTTCCTTATTCATCATGAGGCCCACTTCTTGTCTATATACCCCGTTCTTCCTGCCTGAGTAAAGAAATTCTATACGAACTAATTTTATGTTTGATATCCCTGTGATACGAGTTTCTGAAACTTCTAATAAGTGCAGTTTGAAGCGTCTGAATTAGTCAGTAAAAATGTTGATACGATAGTTATTATTTAACGTCCTAACATTCTAAGTTACAATTTTCATATTCTTTAAGTATTTGGAATTATTTTGGCCTCAGGAAAAGCAATGGTCCCAGAAAACAGTGCAGAATGGAGACAAACACTTCGTAAGTCTACACAAAATCTCTTAAGACCGGACAGCAAGAAGTCTCTGGGACCTCCAGTACAACTGGATGCTTTGTGCAGTCCTGAGCCTGTCTTGGTCACAACATGATTTTCAGCACTTGGCGACACTCTTCTGTCAAGGAATAGCGATATCCCACATACACAATCTCACGCCATTTGCCTTGGATTCATTCTACACTCATACCTACAAATATTATGCTACTACGGGGAGGAAACCCCAAAGCAGATAAATTAGCTAGGAAGAGATTTTTTACCACGAAAACGTCCCCCAAAACAGACCATCCCCAGAAAAATTATCCATTAATCAGAATCCCTTGCGGTTTTTACGCTTTTTAATTGGAGACTGGGTCCACAAAGAATGGCTCAACCCTCCACACCTGTTCACATCTACTGCGTCTGATTTATTAGACATCAAAATGTGGCAGAATAAGGTGAAAAAAAAAATCCAGGATACAGTTGTGCCGATCCGGATTTCACCTAGAGAACGGCTCTAAATTTAGTGTATTGTTAGAACCGAGAATGCAGTCCATGGGCTTATATTGTAAGCCAAAGAGAAACTGCTGTTTTCAAAAAAGATGTGCTCCTTAAGACATGTTGCACGATCCTTGAACTGCGCTTGAAGAAAACACATATCTCCCCTGACGGTCTTTTCTATTTTGAGATTAAAATAGCAAGAGAGATGAACTTGGCTTTGCTAGAGACTCAATTTGTTTTAGTAGATGCAAGTACTATGACAGTCCCTGTGATTCAGCCACAACAGAATTAAATAAGCTTCTGGGGTTCACACGACGAAGTTTTAGCATTCAATGCCAAGTATCCTTGGCGAGCAGCTGAATCTATCATGCCTCTACAAATTTTTAATAGAGAGTCTATATTTCAAAGAAAAACCGACCACTCAAGTTTCGCGATATGGGGTGTCAGAAATAACTATGCAAGGTTGCCACGAAATTAATGCTTATAATCGCCACCTGATTCTCTTCTGAGAATGTTTTCCAAGACTGGTCAATTAATCACTGAGAAATGCAACTGATACACAGGGAAAACACTGACACATTACTTTATTTTAATAGCCAAAAATAGCCAGCAGTTTATTATTCCTTTTCTTCAACCCTAGTAATTTAAAATATTTTTATCCCCACGCTTGATTGTCCTAAAAGTAGGACAATCGAATAATTAAGACGGCCATTTTGTTCAGCATAGTCGAAAAGTTTAATAAATATGTCTTTGAGGATTTCTTTACCCCCCTTCCACGGTTCTTGGGGAAGGGATACAAGTTATAAACTTTGCCCATTGTTTAAATATAGTATTAGTTATTTGAGAAGTATAAATATATTTTCAGGGGGAAGAAATTATTACGTATTTGAGGGGGGTTTTCCCCTCGGTAATATCTTGCTCTTCACGCTATAGTTTTTTCGGTTCTTTTAAAAAAGACTATTTATTGTAATTAATTGTATTTTGTGATTAAGAAGTCAATTTTAATTAATTGGGTCGAAATCCGAACTTAAGCGTATAGAGCGAGTAATGGATGAGTTATTTAATCTAATTAAAGGGCCTTTATAATTCACTATTCTATCTTAAAGAATTTGGGCAAAATTTTAACTTTAGCGTAAAAAGTGAGGCATTGATGTAGGAGTGCTTCCACTCATATACGTAATAATTTCTGTTCCTTTTTTCGGTTTAATGTTGTTCCTCACCTTTACTTGAAAAAACTTGTTTATTGTATTTAATTAGCTTTTAAAAATCAAAATTATTAAGACTTTAAAGACTAACTTATAAGTATATGTAAAGCGCAAATTATGTTCTGGCCTTGAGAAAGCATGGGGGGCTTTCAGCCCTACTCATGTTAAGTTTTGCTTGTTAGAGTTTTACTTGGTTATTAAATGTAATTAATTTAAAAAAAAACTTTTTCCACTAGACAAGTTTTTTCAAAGAAAAGTAAAGAGCTCCACTAAGCCAAGAATAAGCAAAAATAAAGTCAAATAATCTTTTAAGCGTGAAACTGCCACAAATTCAATAAATCAATATATCAATAATTTCCAATATACCAATAAATAAATGCAATATAAAACGAACAGAAATTGCAATAAATAGGCGAGTCAAACTCAAAACGAACAATATGAACATGAGTAGGGCTGATAACCCCTGTGCCTTCTCAAGACTAGAACACAATCTGCGCTTTACAAAAAAAAAAAAAAAAAAAAAAAAAAAAAAAAAAAAAAAAAAAAAAAAAAAAAAAAAAAAAAAAAACAAATGACCGTGGATTATCAGTTAAATTGACACACACTAACATTTCATCGTTAAGGTTTTGATAATTTTTCATTTATGAAAGTAAGAAAGGTGAAAACATTTCAATGGTATTTTGGTTTGAATCTTAAAAAGAACCCTATAACTTCTGATTACCAGACCAATGACCCACTCCGAAGTTTATATGCTCACCCTTTCTATATATACCTTATATGCCCCATGGGCACAACTTACAACCCTTGCCCTGAGGGCTCTGGGGGGTCCTCAAAGATATAATTTCCAGACCTTTTAATTATATTGAACAAAATGGCTATCTAAAAATTAGGATTGGATGGGTATGGGGAAATGGTGGGCTTGGGAGGGGGGTTAATTACCCTTCACTCACTTTCGAGTATTAAAAGGGGCACCATCTCTTTCAGTATCCGACCGGATGGCGAATTTTCCCCACGCCCATCGTTTCTCCAAAAACTTCAAATCACAATTTTGATATATCCATTTTTTTCAACATAGTTGAAGTCTGATTATGTCTTTGATGATGAATTCCCCCCCCCCAAAACAGCCCTCATTGGATCTCATTGGATCTCAGGAGGCTCATTGGATCGGTTGTCAAAAGAGCTAGTGCCCTTTCTAAATGTCAAAATGATCAGAAGGCAGCTAGCCCCCCCCCCTACACACACGACACACGTCGTATTGTCCCATGATGCATCTAATAGAAATTTTGAGATAGCCATTTTATTAAGAATAGTCTAAACATCATGTAACAAGGCTGTTGAGGTTGAAATAAGTCCCCAGAGCTTGGGGAACAGGGTTATGAGCTATGCCCTGGGGGCAGTTAAGGTTCTTATGGAAGGGATGGTTGTATAAACTTTAGAGGAGGCTTATTTGGTTGAAAATTAGAAGTTCTAGTTCCCTTTTAATTGTCAAAAAGTGACGGAGGGCAACAAGCCCCCCTCTCCCAATTATCTCTCTTCTCTAAATTAATCTGAATTAAATTATGAGATTGAAATTTTGCTCAAAATAGTCCAAAGTACATATAACAACGCCTCTACGGTTGACACAACCGCCCAGTGCCCTGGAGATAAGGTTGTAAATCATGTCCTGTGGGTAGATAAGGTTTTAATGGAATGGGTGGTCTTATAAACTTCAGATGGGGCTCCTTTCATTTATATTGCACCTTTTAAGAGTCAAAAGGGATTTGAGAGCAACCAGCTTCCCCCCCCCCTACGATCATCATTTCCTCAAATACGTCCAATCAAAATTTGGAGATAGACAATTTGTTCATTCTTGTTCATAAAATTATATCTTTGAGGAAAACACTCTCCCCCACAGCTCTCAGGGCAAGGATTGTAAGTTGTAACCCGGGGGCATGTAAGGTTCTTGTAGAAAGGGTCGTCGTATACATCGCAGGGGACTCATTAGATCGTTAATCTGATCTCTAGTGCCCTTCTTAAGAGTAAAAGTGAACTGAGGGCAACTTTTCCTCCCCCAATGTGTTTTCCCGAAATACATCGAATAAAAATTTTTGAGACAGTCATTTATTTAAAATAGCCCAAATATCTTATAACAATGCTTTTAGGGCTGATACAAGCCACCGAAGTATGGGGGAGAGGGTTGTAAGTTATGCCACCGGGCATTTAAAGTTTCTATGGAAGAAATGGTTGTTTAACTTTAGAATAGGCTCATCAGGTTAAAAATTGGAAGTTCTAGCTCCTTTGTAAGTGTCAAAGAGTAATGGAGGGCATTTATCCCACCCCTCCCTGACAACCCCTTTTTCAACAAACACATCAGATTGAAATTATGATATAGCGATGTGATATCCCTCAGCACTTCAAATAAGAATTTGGAGATTACAGATTTGTTAATCGTAGTAGATGGGCCCAGAAGTTATATCTGTAAGGAAAACCAACCCTCCCTCCCACCCAAAGCTCTCAGGACAAGGGTTGTAGGTTATACCATGTGGGCATATAAGGTTCTTAACAGTGGTTATATATACTTTGAAGGGAACTCATTGAATTGGTTATCAGATGTTCTTGTGCCCTTTTTAAGAGTCAAACTGATCAGAGTACAGCTAAATCCCCCCACACACAAAAAAACACAAACACTTCGTGTTTTTTCGATATATATCCAATAGATATTTAAGACAGGCCTTTTATTCAAAATAGTTCAAAGATCACATAACAAGGCTTTTGAGGTTGATACAAACCACCAGATCTGAGGTGTGAAGGTTGAGAGTTATGTGCCTGGGGTTTTTAAGCTTCTTATGGAAGGGATGGTTGCACAAGCTTTAGAGGTTGCTCCTTTGGTTGAAATTGGAAGTTCCAGTTCTCTTCGAAGAGTCAACAGTGATGGGGGTCAACTAACCCCCCTTCCACCAATTACTTTGCTTTTCAGCAAATGCATCTCATTGAAGTTTTTTACACGCCACTATCACTAAAACTGATGTTTCTGTAGCGAATACTACTAAGGCTGAGGATATTGAAAAAAAAATATCTGAGGAAAAGTTGAATCAAAACTATGTGTATACACATTGCTTATACGGTCGTATCAGCAATATTTTTGGAATGCCTTACCTTACTAAGAGAATGCCTTAGGGGCATCATGAGTGGAATGCTCAATTGAACAAAAGGCGAAATTCACCTGTTAATGCTGCTATTAATACTGCTGCTACTTCTGTTACTACTAATAATCAAACACTATTACTGCTACTACTGTTACTACTATTACCACTACTATTATGATACTAGCACAATTAATGCCACACGTCTAAAGGTGAAAATCTGACAGAATATTGAGGGCGAATTTGAACTAAATCAAAACACACTATGCGCATGCAGATTGCCAAAAGCGCGTATCTTAAGAATTAATTTAGGTATTAGTTGAATTATTCGGAGAAAACTTAAAGAGGAAGATCAATTGACAAAATGGTTATATATGCATGTCACTACTAACACTAATAACACTGCTACTTTTCCTTATGCTACTACTACTACTAAACTACTTCAGCGTCTGCTTTAATATCAACAACTTGTGAAGCTTGGAGTATTAAGGTGAAAAGGGCGTCAAAAGGATGTCAAAAGCGCACATATTGCTCCAACAATATTTTTAGAACAGCTTAACATGTCAAGGTGAAACTTTTGGGTCATCATGAAAGCGATGTTCAGCTACTACCACTACCGCTGCCGCTGCCACTACTGCTAACACAACACTAACACTGCAACCACTTTTACTACCACCGAAAATTGTGACGATAGTAGTTTTAAGGCTAAGTCTAGGAAGTAAAAATTGAGACGAAATTTACCTTCTACTACTGCTATTACTACTGATAATTATACACTATTTCTGCTCTTATTGTTCCTACTACTCTAATGCTAGTACAACTAAGGGTACACGCATGAAGGTGAAAAGTTGACAGAATATTGAAGGGGAATTTGGACTAAATCAACAAACTAACTGCATGCACATTACCAAAAGGACATATCTCAAGAACTGATTTGGAAATTAAGTTGAAACTTGCGGAGAATGCTTAAAGGTAAAGGTAAAGGTAAAGGATACGGCATTAGACTTTACAGTCCCTACCGGCGGTGCTGATCTCCGTTTCTTGGCCCTTCAGCCAGGAAGTGCAATGGGGGGTTGGGGGCCAACCATCCTGTGCTTTCGCACACCCTTCCTGTTTACCTTCCCCAGATTTCTCCAGGTACCCATTTAAAGCTGGGTTGACTCTGGCTAAGCTTACTCCAACTACTACTTTAATTGCAAACAAATAAGGCTTAGAGTATTAAGGCGAAAAGGGTGTCAAAAACGTAAATCGTAAACGTAAACGTGAAATATTTCTGGAACAGCTTAACGTGTCAAGGTGAAAATTCCGGGGATCATGAAAGCGATGTTCAACTGACAAAAAGGCAACATGCACAAGCAACTACCGCTATTAATACTGCTGCTTCTACTACTACTAATACAACACTAACACTTTTAAGGTTAAGTCTATGAAGGAATAATTTGAGAAAATATGGATGGCAAATTCAAACTTACAAAAGCGACTATGAGCATTTAAATTGTCAAAATAGCGTAACTGAAGAATTGGTTTGTGCATTAAGTTGGAACTCTCAGATGATAGTTAAAGGAGAAGATCAACTGACCAAAAGGCAATATTTGCACACTACTACCTGCCACTGCAGCATTTACTAGTTCTACTACTTCTATTACTTTTACTGCGATTACTACTTCTATCGCAACTACTCAAAACCCCTATGTCTTCAAAACCCTAAGCCAGAACATCATTTGCACTTAACCACAAAAAATTAAAAATATTTCCACTTTTGTAACTTCAAAATCAAATACTATTATCATTTTATTTTTTTATTTAATAAATATCAATATATGTACGTTGAACTGACAATGCACATTCATTTGTATTTTTTAAGTAAAGTGCAAATTATGTTCTGGCTTTGGGAAGGCATAGGGGTTTTGAGCCCTACTTTTGTTAATTTTTGCTCGTTCTGAGTTTGTATCGGTTATTTGTTGTTATTTCTATTCGTTTCCGGTTTCATTTATTTATCTATACCAACTTGTGGTAGTATTATGCTTGGTAGATTATTTGGTTTTAGTTTTGCTACTTTTTGCTTTAATAGAGCTCTTTACTTTTCTTTTAAAAAATCATTTTTTTTAAGTTTTCTTTTAATTAATAATTATTATAGAATAATTTTCTAGGACATCACTTCCAAACGCTACAATATTTACTCTTAAAATTGTCAATTCTTCCCTGTAACAGAATTTTTTTTTTTTTTTTTCTTTTTTTTTTCTTTTTTTTTTAGTGAACAAAGTTGTTATCTCAGTTTCTTTTTGCTTTTATCTTCACTCTAAAATCAATATACTCTTTCTTACATATTAAATCTACTTCAATAAAATAATAATATGCACACTTATTAGTGTTGTAGTTGCAGTATTTGAACTATTATCCATCCAAAATCTAAATACATCAAAACAATCATGTTTATTATCTTGTTTTTAAGTCAACTAGAATATAAATATATGATGGATAAGAATAATCCAAATAATTTAAAACATGTTTTGTCAAATAATAAAAGATATTTAGATGATATTTTGGTCTTAAATTGTAAGGATTTCATTGATATTTCTAAAAATATATATCCATCAGAGCTTATTCTTGAACCTAGTCATGGCGCTGGTCATGAAGATCATTTCTTAGATTTAAATATTAATATTTGTGATAATAATAAATTAAGTTTTAAAATGTATAATGAAACGGATGATTTTGATTTTGAAGTAATTAGTTTCCCATTCCCTGAAAGTAATATACACTCAAATATCACATATTCAGCGTTTTTCTCACAGTTACTTCGTTATGCAAGGATTTGTAGTAATTATATTGATTTTAAAAATAGATGTAAAATCTTAAGCCAAAAATTGATATCAAGAGGTTTTTCTGCAAATAAATTAACTTGGCAATTTAAAAAATTTAATTTTCATTATAACGAACTTTTAAATAAATATCAAAAGAATTATCTAGAAATATTTAAAGAAATTTTCAACTAATTTCGGAGGTTCGAGAAATGATGTTGCAGCGCCATTTATTTTGAATTGTGTTTCTAATTGAACGGATTTTTTTTTTAAATTAGCCACATGGTAAAGATGAATTCTATAATTGTTTAGTTCATTCAGGTTTTTTGCAATGTGTTAATATTTGTGATTTGGTAAAATTTATTATATTTAGTTTACCTATTGTTGCTAAAAAGAGGGATATATTAACAGGATAAGCTTGTTTTGGTGTTACTTGGTTGTTTTACATTTGCTATTTTTTTTTCTTTCATAGGCATGTATTTTGGGGGTGATACCTGACACGGGGATGCCATGGATATTCTGTGGTAGCCACAACACTTGGCTGGGTAGAGAATTTAAAGTGGCGAAACCCTATAGGCCAGTGTATTCTCCTGATGAGCCCTTGTGTTGGGTTGTTGCCTCTGAATTATTTGTCTTTATTATTTTTTCTATTGTTTGGTAAATGACGACTTATACTTATTGACGACATTACTGCCTGTCCATGGATTATTCTTTATGGTTGATTGTGTTTGGCTATGCTGTTTGACCTATGTGATTGTATGGATGAGTAGGGTTAAGGCCTCATTCAAGTGCTGGTCCATATTAATCACTAATTTAGGTAAACAGTCTTCCTTTTCTCCTTCTGTCCCTCTTTTTTTTTTTTTTTTTTTTTTTTTTTTTTTGTGTGTGTGTGTGTGTGTTTGTGCTGTTGCATTGGTGATTTCTCTTTTCATGATATCCTATCTCGAGGTCTTGATTCTGTAGAAACACTGACATTCTGTTTGAATGCTCTTAATGGTTGCGTCTTTCGACTTTGATTGACATATTTACATCCACATGACAATGTAGCCAATTGTTTGCTTTGCGCTTGTCGAGCTTACTTAGGGTATGGGGGGAATTGAGAATGGAGGGAAAATCCTTAGTCATTACGTAATCAAATGTTGCATGTTAGAAACAATTTTAACATTGTTGGGGTGGGATCTGTGCTCCCAAAAACCCTTCTTGGCTACGCAACCGTATCCTTGATTATTCATCCTTTTATCTTATTGCACAGAAAATTCTTAAATTTAACGGCACATTTACAAGTCTGCGTTGTTTTGTTTATAACCTTGTTCAATGTTAAAAATGGAATTACAGCGATCAAAAAATGTTAGAAATGCAACGACTTGAAAATTTAAAACATCAATTTAGAGTTCTTCTAATGTTGTGAAATTCTTGTTCTGGTGTTGAATTTAACTTTATCAAAAAATAGTTTTGTATATCTGTTCATAAGAGGATACATAGTTATCATCTTTACTACATGAATTAAATCGTCTCTAGGCATTAGCGCAATTTTTTTTTTAAGAGGTTATACTTTCCCCAAGCACCCTAGTTTTCAAATTACTCTAGTTCGCCTACTTTCTTTATTTATTTTTTTCATCAAACGTCAAGTATAGCCAAGTCTTAGAACGTATTTAATATTCTCTACACTGAGCAACCGGTTAGCGGGAGACCTAACCCAAACTAAATAAAGTTTTAAATACCAAATAACAGACAGAAGAAAACTGTCACACGAAAAAAACAACCGTTGATTTTAATAGTTCTTAATTGACACATACTTATTTATATTTATATATTTTTGATTTTTGTGTTTGTACACATATTTGATGGCAATCTGTTAAATAAATTAAGTTATTAAATGATTGTTATTAAGATTCATTTTTCTGACAAGCCACAATGCCAAAATAACTAGCTAAGCAAGGGCCTATCGTGGAATTTAGTTCGAGGTGGATTTTCCCGAGGTGAGGGATTTACAACAAATTAAACAAACATATGAAACATTTGCTATATGTATTTTCTTTACCTTTTTACAAGTCGTACCAAAGTTACAGGGGGGGGGGGGTTGACAGCCCATAAACAGGATATGGCCATGGGGCTGAGGTATAATTACTTTTACTGCATTTACCTTCGATTTCGATGCATTTTTCGATTTTTTTACGAAAATACCAAAAATATAGCCATTTTTCAATGAAAATACAAGAAAAAATGCTTTTCACGTTCAAGAGAAACAAGAGATCTTGCGAGGAGGGTGCCAACCAATATGAAAATACCCTCCAATTGACACTTCTAGGTCCGAATAGTTAAAGAGTCATATCATTTGGGTTCGTACTTTTTAGCTTTAAGGACAAAAACTATTAAATCCACTCTTGCATAGGGTAAAATTGACTTGTTAGCTCTATCGAAAAAATAGTAGCACAACTAGAGTTTTAGCCATATTTGCATTTCCCCAAAATATATTTTGGGCAGATAGTGTGGCGAGTTAGGACGACTGTCCTAAAAAGTAGAATTGTGGCAGAGTCAAACTTTAGCGTAAAGAGCGAGGGATTGCGGAGGGGACAACTCATTTCATATACGGAGTAATTTCTGTTCGTTTTAAGTTTTAATGTCGCTCCTTACTTTCAGCTAAAAAAATTAGTTTTTTTTATTTAATTTCTGAACGTTTTTGAATTAATGCATGTTTGGTTTTGGCTCTCCGCACATAAACTATTAAAATGAAATTTGTATATTAATTCTTTTTTTTGGCTAAATGGCTTTCTCTTAGTTTTGATCAGACGATTTTGAGAAATAAGGGGTGGAGAAGGAGGCCTAGTTGCCCTCCAATTTTTCGGTTACTTAAAAAGGCAACTAGAACTTTTAATTTTTAACGAACGTTTTTATTAGTAAAAAATATACGTAACTTAAGAATTAACTTACGTAACAAACTTTCATAACCTTATATTTTTATTATTCAATTCAATTCAATTTATTTATAACCCATCTACAAAAAGAGGGCGGAACGCCCTTAAGATGGAGTAATAAGAGAAAAAAAAAGGTACAAATAAATACAAATCAACACAATCAAACAATTAAATAAGTAATGCTGACCATGGGTGAGACACTATCGACATAGAAGAACGAAAATCATGAAGCCTTTTATCAATAATAGATGTAGGAGAAACTAGGCGGAATTTGTTCACTAAGTAACTATTTCTAGTCCAAGGAGGGTAACTGAGAAGGAATTTAGCATAACGAAAATATACTCTACGAGCAGATAGTTTCTGAGGTTCACTAAAAAACTGCCAAACCAGACAAAGAGAAAGGAGATGAGGTACAACTAGGCTATTATAAATTTTCGCAAGATTTAATTTATCAATATGTTTAATATTAGATGCAATTGAAGCATAAGCAATTCTCAGTTTTTTCTTCAAAAGTTCAAGGGATAAATTCACAGTTTCTTTCATATTTTTTCCAATAGGCATTCCAAGGTAAACTAATTTTTGAGAAAGGGGGACATGAACATTAGCTAAAGATAAAAAATAGGGCCATTTGTCTCTTTAAAATTGAAAGCTACAACAGCAGTTTTATCAACATTGAAAGAAAGCCCAATATTTTTATATTCATTATAAAGCTGATTAAACGCGTTTTCACATCCACTAAAAGTACGGCTTAGATTCAAAACGTCATCTGCAAAAGTAATTAAAGACAAGTTAAATCCACGGTAAATACAACTAAAATTAACAGAATTTTGGGCATTTAAAACAGAGTTATTAAACAAAGAAGGTGAGGTAAGGCCACCTTGACGGACTCCTTTCAAAATATTAAAAAGGGAAGATCCCCCCTTTAACTTCGCCTTAAGGTGATGGTACATATACAGAAGGCACTTCACTATATAAAAATTTACCCCTCTTTTATGCGCTTCAAATAAAACTTGGGAAAAAATACAAGAGTCGAAAGCACGAGCAACATCTAAAGCACAAAGGATAATATGGGATCTACTTCTTTCTGCATCAGCAAGAACATTTATTAAAGCAAAAAGGGCATGCTCCCGGCTGATACCTTTTTGGTAACCAAACTGGTGGGGTGGGACATAACATTTAGAAACAATTTAATCCAAAATAACTGACTCAAACAATTTAAAAATAGTACAAGAAACTGTTATAGGTCGGAACGAATCACACGAAGTAAAATCCTTTTTGCCTTTTTTCGGGATAGGGATTATTTGACCAACTGTAAATTGATAAGGAACAACTCCGTTTTCAATAGACATTTGAAAAAGTAGAGATAAATGATTAAAAAGAAGAGCACTTGCATAATCAAAATGTCTGGCAGTAATTCCATCAACTCCCGCAGAATTTCTTTTCTTTAGTTTTTGACAATAAAACGATACATCACTTGGCTTAATAATAAATGTCGAGGGTTCGTGTTTCTTCAGACAAGCACTTAATTCTTTTTCAAATTTTGACTCAACAGCAGGATCGGGAGAAGAAAACTCATGCTTATAATAATTTATCCACTCAGGCTCAGGAATATTATTTGCACTAATGTGTTCACAAGGGCGTTCAAATTTTTTCCAGAGCTTCGAAGGGTTCTCTGCAATTTTATGAGCGTTTTTCTCAATAAGATCAACCTTATGTTTTCTTAACACTTTAGCAAAAAAACGTTTAGAACGTAGCCGCAGACCATTTATAGTCCCAGACTTAGGCCTGCCGCAATCCCTCCAAATATTCAGCCAAATTTTAGAAGACTCGCACGCAGAAATAAGGGAAGGGTTTTTTGACCAACCCTGAACTTGAGAGCCTTTCCTAATATGCTTGCACGGGACAGCTGAAGCTTCAGCACACTTTAATGCATGGTTAATTTCAGCTAGATAG
Organism: Artemia franciscana; assembly: GCF_032884065.1. Lineage (NCBI taxonomy): Eukaryota > Metazoa > Arthropoda > Branchiopoda > Anostraca > Artemiidae > Artemia > Artemia franciscana. Next base: position 61,255,505 of record NC_088866.1, on the reverse strand, counting down.
GTGGTAAGTCCGATGGCTATTTCTTTTTCACTAAGGCCAGAGCGCGTGCACAACAAATGAAAGGGCACCTTTATTTTATTTAATATTCTGTCACATTCAAAACGAAACATCTCGCGGTTAACTTCTTTCCAGTCTTTTATATAAAACCACTTTTTATCTGGCTGTTTAGGGGCATGAAATGAAGCATTTATTTTCAACTTTATTGGAAGGTGATCCGAATAAAAGCCATCACAAATTACCTCGACAGTTTCACTGGGGAAAGATGCAATAAAATGATCAAGGTTAGAAGTCGCTGACAGGACACCAATAAACGTGAAAGTTTCTGTTTTGTCAGCAACTGAGTAGGAAGGGGGGAGGGAATTCAGAAGGAGTTGGGTTCTTGGCGATGAACTGTCTGTTAAGTCACAATTAAAGTCTCCCGCAATCAAAACTCGAGCATTTGGATGCTTTGAAACTCCCTTCACAAAACTCGCTAGCTTTTTGCAAGCATTTATGAATTTATTCTCTGGTTGCGAAGAGCAGTAATTAGTTGGCAGGTAAACGTTTATACAGATTAGGCCCGAAAATTCGGCAGCAATGAAATGGTCATTCGACTCAAGGAGATTGACGGGAAATTGTGAAATAATAGCTAATCCGCCTGAAGGTCGGCCACGGCTCTTATTCATTTTCGCTGGGTGAAATAAGAGATAAGAATTCTGTGAAATGCTGAGTAAATTTTTCCTTTCATGAGACAAAAAATGTTCTTGCAGAAAAATTATTTCATTTGTACTTAAAAGTTCAGAGAGGACTAGGCCTTTGTCAACCACTTTGCCATTGATATTCCATGATAAGAGACTTAAGGCTCGAGCCATTATGCTGACTTAACTTTACTTAAAAGTCCTTGGGCGACTGGACATTTGAAGCTGTAACAGGGATGATCCTGTGATTTGCACAATGCACACTTCTTGGGCTTTTGACAAGGAGATGTTTTGGAGCTTAAATGACCATGGTCACCGCAGACTGCGCAAATAGCTTCATTTTTGCAGCTACTGGATATATGTCCGTAAGCTTGACACTTGAAACATCTTACCGGGAGGGATAGATACTCAGCCACTTTGATCCTCTCATAATCTATGACTGGGGGATTTTTTATGGCATTCATAAGATCAACTTTGGTTTCAAATTTCAATCGAAACGAGTGGGTGTTGCCAATCTGTCTTGAACTGACACATTTAGGAATCAGTGCGCGAAGTTCATCGTTATTTATATTGCTGGGGACAAATCGAGCAATACCGAGGTGAGAGGGGCTCCTGATTGTTGCAGAAAGAGATTTATCACCGTTCTGAAAGACCCCGACAAGAGTTTCTGCATCAGCCTTGCTAGCTGTAACAACTCGCCAATTATCTTTTCTGGGCTGAACTTCGACAATTTTAGAGTACTCTCTGCCACACATTTTTTGCAAAAAGTCTTTCCTCAAATCGGACTTCGTGAGGTCAGAGGGCAAATTCTTGAGTACCACTGCATATGAGGGCTTTGTTTCAGTAACTGTAGGAACAATCGAGGGGGCGGGAGGGTCCTTATTCATGAAATTGTCTAGCTTATTACAAACTTCTGTAACTTTTCTGGTGATTACCGCAGCTATCTCACCAGGACAGATAGGGACTTCGTCAGGTTCAACTATCACAAAGACTGGCAGCTCAACGTTACGTTGCTCACAAAGTTCAAGTACCTTTAACATTTCGTTAATATTGTCTTCGGCACTTTTTTTAATTGACACTCTATTGGTGTAGTGAGCAGAAGACCACAGTATCTCCTTAGCCTTGATTATATCGTCCTTTGTAAAAAACTCGCATGCTTTACGACTTATCTCGTCACTCTTATTTCCAGCTTTTCGAGCACGATTTAAAAAGTTCAAAATCGCATTCCAAACTAATTTCTCCGACATGGCTATTGCAGATAATATGTCATTGAAATATATTCAAGTTCTTAAGTCCTTGTACGAAAATCTCTTTGCTTAATAAATCACTAAGTCCCAAGGGAATTTGCACTCAAATACCAAAACTATCAATTAGCCAACAAATGAAAATAATCCGATTATGAATGATGTTTTAATAAATGTCTATAGGGAAATCAGACCAGCTTGAGCTCACTGCATTAATAGGTTACATCCAAAATAAGGTGTTTACCAAGCGAACTCTCAAATAAGACTCAAATAAGTATACAAATTATGTATACGAGGGGATTTGTACCCTCGTTAATACCTCGCTCTTTACACTAAATCGTAAGTTTTGTCCCAATTCTTTAAGAATGACCCCTGAATCAGAAAGGCCGTAGAATAAATAGTTGAAATTACTAAAAATACTTTAGCATAAAGAGCAAGGTATTTATCTCCTCCTAAATACCTCGCTCTTTATGCTAAAGTATTTTTAGAACCCCTCATATGCGTAATAATCTCTGTTCGTTTTAAGTTTCAATGCTACTTCTTCCTTTCATTTGAAAAAACGTTTTCATGTTTATTTTTCATTGTTTTCTTATAGTAATGCTAGAGAATCCTGCGCCCTTGTCATTGAATTTTTCTTTCCCCATGACAGATTCCTCCAAGGAAAGATCCTCCAACATAGCCCCCTCTCCTCAGCCCCACCCCCAAACAAAATAAAATCCCCCTGAAAACGTCTGTACACTTCCCAATAACCATTACTATATGCAAACAATGGTCAAAGTTTGTAACTTGCAGCCCCTCCCCCAGGGATTGTGGGGGAGTAAGTCATCCCCAAAGACATAGTTATTATGGTTTTCGACTATGCTGAACAAAATGGCTATCTCAAAATTTTGATCCGTTGACTTTGGGAAAAAATGAGCGTGGGAGGGGGCCTAGATGCCCTCCAATTTTTTTGGTCACTTAAAAAGGGCACTAGAACTTTTCATTTCCGTTAGAATGAGCCCTCTTGTGACATTATAGGACCACTTGGTCGATACGATGACCCCTGGGGAAAAGAAAAAAAAAAACAAAAAAAACAAACAAACAAATAAACACGCACCCGTGATTTGTCTTCTGGCAAAAAATACAAAATTCCACATTTTTGTAGATAGGAGCTTGAAACTTCTACATTATGGTTCTCTGATACCCTGAATATGATGGTGTCATTTTCGTTAAGATCCTACGACTTTTAGGGGGTGTTTCCCCCAATTTTCCTAAATAAGGCAAATTTTCTCAGGCTCGTAACTTTTGACGGGTAATACTAATCTTGATGAAACTTATATATTTAAAATCAGCATTAAAATGCGATTCTTTTGATGTAGCTATTGATATCAAAATTCAATTTTTTAGAGTTTTGGTTACTATTGAGCCGGGTCGCTCCTTACTACAGTTCGTTACCACGAACTGTTTGATTAAATCGTCTCTAGGCATTAGCGCAATTTTTTTTTTAAGAGGTTATACTTTCCCCAAGCACCCTAGTTTTCAAATTAGTCTAGTTCGCCTACTTTCTTTATTTATTTTTTTCATCAAACGTCAAGTATAGCCAAGTCTTAGAACGTATTTAATATTCTCTACACTGAGCAACCGGTTAGCGGGAGACCTAACCCAAACTAAATAAAGTTTTAAATACCAAATAACAGACAGAAGAAAAGTGTCACACGAAAAAAACAACCGTTGATTTTAATAGTTCTTAATTGACACATACTTATTTATATTTATATATTTTTGATTTTTGTGTTTGTACACATATTTGATGGCAATCTGTTAAATAAATTAAGTTATTAAATGATTGTTATTAAGATTCATTTTTCTGACAAGCCACAATGCCAAAATAACTAGCTAAGCAAGGGCCTATCGTGGAATTTAGTTCGAGGTGGATTTTCCCGAGGTGAGGGATTTACAACAAATTAAACAAACATATGAAACATTTGCTATATGTATTTTCTTTACCTTTTTACAAGTCGTACCAAAGTTACAGGGGGGGGGGTTGACAGCCCATAAACAGGATATGGCCATGGGGCTGAAATTACTTTTACTGCATTTACCTTCGATTTCGATGCATTTTTCGATTTTTTACGAAAATACCAAAAATATAGCCATTTTTCAATGAAAATACAAGAAAAAATGCTTTTCACGTTCAAGAGAAACAAGAGATCTTGCGAGGAGGGTGCCAACCAATATGAAAATACCCTCCAATTGACACTTCTAGGTCCGAATAGTTAAAGAGTCATATCATTTGGGTTCGTACTTCTTAGCTTTAAGGACAAAAACTATTAAATCCACTCTTGCATAGGGTAAAATTGACTTGTTAGCTCTATCCAAAAAAGAGCAACACAACTAGAGTTTTAGCCATATTTGCATTTCCCCAAAATATATTTTGGGCAGATAGTATGGCGAGTTAGGACGACTGTCTAATGTTGCTTCTCTTGGTTAAATTAGGACTGCCTATTAATTTGGTTAGAATTTTACAATCCATATGTGATTGGACAAAGATCTTAACTGTATTAGAAAAATGCGTTTTTTTTTTTTTGTGTGATAGAAAGAGATCCTAAGATCTGCAGTGGTAACATGGGACTTAGGCAAAGTCGCTGACTCTTACCTAGACTATTTTATTGATATAATAGATTTTTTCTAGAATAGTTGAGCTCCTACATTGAAATTAGGGGGTATTGCAATTTCAATATTTGTGTTTGCAGATGATAATTCATTGCCGGCAAAACCAGATGAACAAATGCATTTGCTAATGGATTTACTTTGGATTACCTGAACAAAAGAGACAACATTAAAGGTTATAAAAAGAATATCATAGTTTTTAGAAAGCTAGATAATTTATGCACTGGACAATTTGTAAACTTTGTAAACTAGTGATTCTTAAGAATATCTAATCGGGGATAATCTGTAAGATTTGTTAAACAGCAGACTCCGCTGAAGATTATGTAAAAATGAAAAAGGAAAAAAAAATATGAAAAAACAAAAGGAATGGACATAAGCTTTACCATTTTTAACGGGTCTCATTTATTGATTTGAGCATTAACAAGCCCCCTGAACTTTTTTCTCAGTTTTTCATCAGACACGTTTGTGACAGTTATGAAGCAATTTCTATTTTTTCCCTTTTAAAATTTTCATCTCTCCAAGTGTATCCAATTTCAAAAATTAGAGGACGAATTAATCAGTGTTTTTTTACTAGTCAAAACTTCAAAAACGAAAACATGAGAAGGCAAAAGACATTTTTTAAAATTTCTTAGGTGTGTTTCCAATAGCCGACAAGTATCGATGATTTACTAGAAATAGAAAACTTGATGAGTAACCAAATAGAAATTTACAAATGTCTTTTGCCTTCTCTTGTTTTCGTTTTTTAAGTTTTGACTAGTAAAAAACGCTCATTAATTTGTCTGGTAATTTTTAACAGATCCAAATTTCGATAGCAATGAGGCTACTGAGCTTTCTGAATAAGAGTTCTTTAATTAACACGAGAGACTTGATATGTTTGTTTATACAACAGACCTAGTCCTGTGTTTCCCTCTTTCTCTCCAATTAAGCAGTTTGACAAATATACTTGGTTCATTAGCCTTTTAAATCTGTTGTGTGATCGGATTTTCCGCTGATAACTTCTTATATGAGTTTTCTATTCCTTTGAGAAAAATGTGGATTATTTTAAAGAAATGAATGGGAGTAGTATTATTAATTTTAATTAACGAATAACGGCTACTATTTCTACTGCTACTACTACTACTGCTACTACTACTACTACTACTACTACTACTACTACTACTACTACTACTACTACTACTACTACTACTACTAATACTACTACTACTACTACTACTACTACTGCTACTACTACTTACAACAACTCATCACAGCATCAAGCTGCCTGAGGCCAACACAGTTACGCACACTTCATCCCAGTTTTTTTCAAAGCCTCCCTCTTTACACCCTCCCAGAAAGTTCCCTTTTCTCTTAAATCTTTCTTTACGACATCTCCCCGCCCCAAACGTGGATGACCTGCTTTCTGTTTGTCCCTAGATAGTTGGCCAAAAAGGATAGTTTTTGGCAATCTGTCATCCTTCATCCACAGAGCATACTCAAGCCATCTCAGTTTATCTCTCATTATAGCCCTAGGAAGCGGGATTCAACCACACTTTTCGCCCAGCCAAGTATTTGAAACGCAGTCAGTCTTTCGGGTACCTAAAACAATCTGTAGGCAATTTCTCTGGAAACATCTAGTAAATCTTCCCCCGTTTTTTGTACCGAGAATACTGTTTTTTTTTGTAGCGCACCATAAGCATAATCTATAATAATCAGTATAATCAGTGTATCAGCATAATCAGCATAATCATAAGCATAATCAGTGTATCAGCATAATCTAGGTCCAGGAAAATTTTCTTCCACGTTTAATTCTGTGTTCTCCCATCGTACTTCTTAAGACAAAGTTCATCAAAATAATCCTTACACGTGTGGATAGAACACTATCCTGCTTAACTTCTGATTTAATAGGAAACCAGCTACTATTCTCATTCCCTACCTTAACGGCAACAGCTTTGTTATCGTACATAGCATTAATCACGTATGGGCTGGGGGGGGCTGGTTGCCTTTTAATCACTTTTATTCTTAAAAAGGACATTAAACCTTGTAATTTCCAATCAAATTCCTTTCGAAGCTTCTGTGACAGCTCCTTCTATACGAAGTGACCTGGTCCAAACCAAAGTCACTTTGACTCTCAAAAATGACACTAGAACTTTTGATTATCAGTCCGATGAACCCACTCTGAATTTTATATTTCTCGAGCTTGCAATTGAAAGAGCCACATATCTCTACAAAGAAGCTCTGAGACTTATGTAAAGGCTGACAACGCTCGCATATTTTAGATTGCAGCTGTTCAATAAGAATGACATTCCGAATTTTTCAGAGCGAATTTTTGTAAAATAAATTCCAAAAAGCGAAGAATATGCACTTGTAATATCTATCATATTCATAAAAGCACATATCCATGCGTTTGTGGTGAAAATTTATTATGTAAGGAATGTAAAATATTATCAAAGGCAGATACCCTTACGGAAATTAAGTGTCGAATAAAATGACTCCTTGTATTGAATTTGGGCTGCACCTAATTGCAGTGTATTTATACCCTCTGAAACAAAAACTCCTTTAAAAAAAATTTCGGTTTCTGTTATTGTTTGGTATTTGTTTCCTTATTTATTATTTTCTTATTATTTTATTTATTATAATTCATCATGCATAGCCCGTCTGGTCTTAGAACTTTGTGCTCGCTTTGTCACTTCTCAGGCCAAATTGACAGTTATTGTTGTGTATGCCCCAACCAATGATACCTGTGATCAGACCAAATATGGTTTTTATCGCGTAATGTTAAATGTTGTTGCTAAAGCGCATCGGCATGATATTGTGACTGTGTGCGGGGACTTTAACGCTAAAGTTGGAAGTGATGCCTCCTATGCCGCAGCTATCCTTGGTAAGCATGGACTGGGGGAAATCAATAATAATGGCGTACGTTTAATTGACTTCTGTGCGACTCAAGAACTTATTGTCGGTGCATTATGGTTCCCTCATAAGCAAATTCACAAATATACTTGGAACTCGCCTGATGGTGTAACAAGAAATGAAATAGACCATATTTTGATTGCCAAGCACACGCGACGTTGTTTAGAGGATGTTAGGACCTTTCGAGGTGCCGACTGCTATTCCAACCATCAGCTTGTTGTTGCTAAGTTTAAGCTGAAACTAAAAACTGTCATAAAACCCCAGCGGTCAGTAAAAACATTTAATGTGAGGAAACTGCAGGACCCGTATGTATTACAAAGGTACACATCTACTTTGTCAAATAAGTTTTCCATGCTAAGGGACGAGTTGTCAATTGATAATCAATGGGAAAAGATCGTCGAATCCCTGAAAGAAGTGGCACAAGAAGTTGTGGGATATAACAGGAAGAAGAAAAAGCGGTGGATATCTGAAAGTATCTGGGATATCATTGATCGAAGGGCAGAAGTCAAAATTCTCGAAGATAGGCGTGAGCATAACACGACATGCACTACAGAATATTTAGATGATTTAAAAGTGCAGTATAAGCGTCTCAATAAACAAGTCAAAACATGGACTAGGAATGATAAGAAACTATGGTTGATCAGGATGAAGTAGCCGTCAGGCGAGGAGATAGCCCTACTGTGTACGCTATAACGAAGAAGCTTACTGGTATTTTGAAGGCTTCTTCGGCCCAAGTTGAAAACAAACAAGGCATCTTATTAACCCAGACGGATGATATAATCAAACGCTAGATGGAGCATTTCAGCGAGGTATTAAATCAGGTGCCTCCCACGACTTCTTTAAATATCCCTGAAGAAACATTGTTCGATCTTGGAATATATTCCGGACCTCTCTTGCTGAGTGAAGTAAAAGAGACTCTAAAGATTTTGAAAAACGAAAGGGCAGCCGGCAACGATGGCATACCCCCAGAACTGTTGAAATATGGTAGAAGCACCCTAGCAGTGCCCATGTTTATACTTTTGTCACGTGTTTGGGATGTTGAAAAAGTCACGAGTGAATGGTCAAAGGCAGTAATTGTAAAACTCTTCAAAAAAGGACAAATGACTAAATCTGATAATTGGAGAGGCATCGCTTTACAATCAGTTGGTAGTAATGTTTTGTGCCAAATTATTCTCAATAGAATTCAAAGTAAAATGGAAAAAGTTTTGAGAGATGAACAACATGGATTCCACCAAAACAGATCGTATTGTGACCTAATATTTAGCCTGAGAGTCCTGTTCGGAGAATCTAATGAATGGCAGGTTCAACTACTCACAGTATTTATAGACTATCTCAAGACCTTCGAGTTGATACATCACGAGACCATGTGGAAAATTTTAATGCATTAAGGGATCCCGATCAAAATTGTAAATATAATTAAAGCTCTATACCTCGATATTATATGCGCAGTACAAACAGAGGGTGGCCTAACGGACTGGTTCACCGTTCAGTCAGGTGTAAGGTAGGGCTGCATTCTATCGCCACAATTTGTTCACAATGGTTCATATTATTTTTTTTATTCTTTAGAAAAACTCTTTACTTCAAATGATGCTTCCTAGAAAGTAAATTTAAAATTTATAAAGGATAGAATCATTTAAAATGTTTTTCCGATAATAGGAATTGACTTATTTTCCGGTAAGTTAGTTTTTTACTGTATATAGAACGATTTATAGATAAGAGAAAAGGTTGTTTTTGTAATGAAAATACGGTACTACGCCAAGTTTTCCAACACCAGAATCGCTCATTAGACGTAAGCTCGGCTTCTCTGTAATGCCAAAAGATAAAGCAGTTTATTTTTTGTATACAATAAAGAAGAAAAAGATTTCTAATATTTAACAGGAAACATTATTTTATCTCTTATTTAAACTAAATAGGCAGATGGAGTTTTAGATTCAAGAGGAAAGGTAGTCCGTTTCATCCAAATAACAACAACAACAACAACAAAATGGAGCTTGATATGAAAATGACACAAACGTATGGGACATTCATAAATGCCGTGGAATTTAGGAACTCCACTCCCTTAGGTCTCCCTACACCCGTGCCTACTTCACTCCTAAGTAAACCAAGAGAAGCAGCGGCTTTTTGTCTTGTCCCCCACCCCTAAAATAAAATTGAGCTTTAAATTTCATGTCTGAGCTACTTTAATTTTCATATAGTTTCATAAACATTGCTAGGAATTTTTTCCAGGGAATAGGCTAAAGACAACAAAACGTTTTTCTTGAGGGGCGAGGCAATTAATACAATATTTTTTCGGTGGGGGGGGGGAGGACTGTTAAATAGCAGTACACTAAAGGAATGGTCAAGCCTGCAAGTAAGTGATGCCTTGATGCCAGAAATTTTTCTACTTAAGCAACTTTGTGATAAGTATCACAGTCAGGCATCCAATTAAAGAGTGACGAAACTTAGGAAGGAGCTCATTCGAATGAAAATTTAAAGTTTTAGTGCCCTTTTTAAGAGCCAGAAGATATTGGAGGGCAACTATGTTCCACTAACTACGCCTCTGAAGATGTCCACCCCCCCCCCCCCAAACTCCACACAAACATATCCTTGGACAGCGAGCTCTGCAATTCACCCATTGTTTATATATAATATTTTTTATCTGGAAGGCCGGCATGTTTGATCCATTGTATCCAAAGAAGCCAAGGGCATTCAGGTAAAGCTATAAAAAATATTAAAGGTAGTGTTGAACTACATCAAAACACGGTATGTGTATGAAGGTTGTCAAAATGGTGAAACTCAGGAATGAATTAGGGTATTAAGTTGAAATTTACAGGAATAAAATGGATTAGAAATTGAAAAAAGCAATACTTGTACGCTACATCTACCGCTGGATACTACAACTGCTACCACTACTACTACCAATGCTACAACCACCACTACTACTAAAAATACTGCTACTTCTATTGCAACTGCTACTAACACTGAGGATATTAAGGTGAACATTTCGGAATATATTGAAGGGGAAGTTGAACTAAATCAAGACACAATTTACATACAGATTGTCAAAATGGGCGTATCAGAAATATCTTAGGAGTGGCTCAGATTATTAAGTTAAAACTTTCAGGGCATACAACTTCTACGGGAGCCAGCGTCCCCCGGAAAATCCTCTCTCCCATGAAAAATACCCCTCATGGAAAATTCCAACCCAGAAAAATTTCCTCACACAGAAATGTGCCCCCGAGGAAAATCCCCCGCGGGAGTCCTCCCCAGATTCCCTTCCCCATGGAAAATTCTATTTTCCACACGGAAGATTGAGCAGCCTCAGAGGAAGTACAAAATAGGTACTTCAAATGTCAATCAGATGTCCTAAGGAGTAAGAGACCAAAGGAACCAAAAGGACCAGATAATAAAAACAGTTTCAAACAGTTCATGGCAACAAACTGTAGGCATGTAGTGATACGGCTCAATAGTAGCTGAAACTCTAAAAAACGGAATTTTGATATCAATAGATATGTCAATAGAATTGGCAGCAGATTAGGGTAATTTATCTGGTAGATGTATTCCAGAGGAATTGTCTACAGATGGTTTTGGGTACCCAATTTACTGACGATATATCAAACAACAAACTGGACGGAAACTGTCGTTCCACCCCTTGGGCTAAAAGAAGAGAAGGTTTGAGATAGCCAGGACATGTTTGATGAAGGAATGATGGCATATTGCTAGAGATCGTCCTTTTCGTCCCTCCATTGAGGACCAAACGAAAAGCAGGTCGTCCCCAAATGGCGTGGGAAGAGGTAGTAAGGAAGGATTTAAATAAATTAGAACTTCTTAGGATGGGGTAAAGAAGGAAGCTTTGAATAAAATAGGATGGAGGTGGAGCTATAGCAGCTGTGTTGGTGCAGGTCGGATTGGTACTGCAGCGAGTTGTTGTTGTTAGTAGAAGAAGTTGTATTAATAATGACAAATTAAAGCACTTTAGGAAGTAATTAATCTTCTTTGTTAATTCGACAAAGATTTAGTTCTTAATAGATATGAGGACAAAAGTGGTCAAATGCACAACAGCATAGGTCCAAATGTGAAATTCTCCCCAGGGGAGGGGGCACTGCTGCTTCCTGCCCCCTTAACGGTGTTTATGACCCGATTTCCCTCTTTTTGCCTGATATGGCCCTTTTACACTAGAGTACACTCTTTTCTATTTAAAATGAGTATCTTCATTTAAGATATGGTACAGCAAAAGAGGCAAAAACTAAAAAGTCTAGGAGCCTGCGTAAAATGAAATGGTTAATTTTTAGAATGACAGGATAGGAGAAACCTTCAATAACTAATTAAAATGTCACTAGTGACGGCAGTCAAACATTTACCTGATACACACGGGCATGGCGTGTAAAACAGAAAAAAAATCCAGATACCACATTGCTAAAACAGTCCGCGACCGTATCGGACACCCAGTCTTAAAAATAGGTTTCAACATTTGAGAGGTTGTGTTCTGATAAAAAAAAAAGAAAAGAATTGCAAAGTATAAGACATTTATTGAAAATTATGGCGAATATTGTAAGAGCCAATGATCTCGATGGCAGGAGAAAGGAGCCCGGAAGATTCTGTGTTAAAAGGGCCAGACTTTTTACTTATCATCAAGATAGGTGGTGATAACCACCTTAGCCCGTATAGTGGGTGATTCCTGGAGCACATGAACTAGCACACAGGGCCACTGTCTTCATACATCAACGAATGTGTTCACACGTTTTGACATCAATAAAACAAAAATTAGCATTACGGCACATATTTATTCCAGTTTTTATTTAATTGTTTCGTTTATGATAGGATTCTTGGGTGGGTAGATATTTTGCCCGTACAGTATTTATACCTTAATTAACTAAAATTATTTACAAGAGCTAACAATCACCATGGCTAATATTACAAGAATTTTTTTTCTACTAATAATTTCAAAATGTTACGCTAGAAAGTTAAAAAAAATACTGAAATTTAAGACGAGCAGGAAGTACTTTGTGGGCCTTATAAGCCTTTTCTCTCGCTTTTCTTCTGTTTTATCGTTCTTTGTCATGGCAGGCTAATGTAGTTTATGAAATTCAACAGTTCGTGGTAGGAAACTGTAAGTAAGGAGCGACACCGCTCGATAGAAACCGAAACTCTAAAAAACAGAATTCTGATATCAATAGATGCATCAAAAGAATTGGCTTTTCAGGCTGATTCCGAATATATAAGATTCATTGAGCTTAGTTTTATCCATCAAAAGCTCTGAGCCTGAAAAAAATATACCTGACTTTGGCAAAAGAGGAAACACCCCCAAAAAGTAAAGGAATCTGAAGTCAAGGAATAAATTGTACTATCATAATCAGCGTGTCAAAGAAACCTACTGTAGTGGTTTCAAGCTCCTATCTGGAAAACATGTAGATTTTTGTATTCTTTTGGCAGAAGAAAAATAACGGATGTGTGTTTATTTGTTGTTTTTTTTCGGTGTGATGTTGTCACCCCGAAATCTCGAAATAGCTCTCACTCGAACTGAAATTAAAAGTTCTAGTGTATTTTCAAGTTACCAAAAGGATTAAAAGGCAACTAACTCCCCTCCCGCGCCCTTTTCCCCCAAGCCAATGAGATCGAAATTTCGAGAAAGCCATTGGTTCAACATAGTTAATAAATAAAAAAAACAAGTTTTTTTAACTGAAAGTAAGGAGCGACATTAAAACTTAAAACGAACAGAAATTACTTCGTATATGAAAGGGGCTGCTTCCTCATCAACGCCCCGCTCTTTACGCTAAAGTTTTTTACTGTTTTAAAAAGAAGAGTTGAGAGAAAGAGTCAAACTTTAGCGTAAATAGCGTCTCCATTGCTTTGACAATTATGCTTTGTGAAAGTGTGACGCTTCTCGTTGCCGAAAAAAAAATTAAGGGGGCCTACGTTCAGCCCAGGGGCCGTAGTTTGGCCTTACCTGTTTTAAACAATCTACTAGACTAAACGTTTTCTTCCGTCGTTCAACTGTTGAGTAACAGTCCCTGCTAACAAATTTTCGGTACTTACGTGCTATACCGACCACACTCAAGTAGTGAAGTTAGGTTAATCGTAATGAAACACACAAAAATCTGATGAAAATATAATACTTTAGTAACCAAATTATGGAAGCTATAATAGAGAAGTATGTAAAGCAGGAAAATTATGGAAATTTTTAAGTCTGCCATTGTGCAGCCCAGGGGCCGTAGGTTGGCCTTACCTATTTTAAAGAATCTACTAGACTAAAGGTTTTCTTCCGTTGTTCATTTATTAAATAACAGTCTTTGCTTACAAATTTACGGTAAATAATGACGAAGACCACACTGCCTTTCCATAATACAACTAAAGAAGAGAGAATAATGAGGACTTTTTTCCCAAGACAGTGAACCAACAAAAACTATTTGAATATGTCGGCCCTATGTCTAAGGGCCGTCTTCAGTAAAGAAAATAATAAACAATAAAACACTTACAATAAAAGTTTTCGGTTGAAAATCCATTCTTTCTTTTTTTTTAATAGCCTTGGCAGCATTACTTCTTACCGAAAAGTTAGACAAGACTGTGTGATATTAAATATAAAAAAAACAAGTTTTTTCAATGAAAGTAAGGAGCGACATTAAAACTTAAAACGAACAGAAATTACTCCGTATATGAAAGGGGGTTTTCCTTCTCAACGCCCCGTTCTTTACGCTAAAGTTTGACTCTTTCTCTTAACTCTACATTTTAAAACAGTAAAAAAACTTTAGCGTAAAGAGCGGGGCGTTGAGAAGGAAAAGCCCCTTTCATATACGGAGTAATTTCTGTTCGTTTTAAGTTTTAATGTCACTCCTTACTTTCATTTAAAAACTTTTTTTTATATTTAATTTCAGAATGTTTTTGAATCAATGCATGTTTTGATTTTGGCTCTCCGCAGAGGAATAACTATAACGAAATTTGTATATTTATTTTTTTTTGGCTAAATGGCTTTCTCATAATTTCGATCGAATAATTTTGAGAAAAAAGAGCAGGGGAGGAAGCCTAGTTGCCCTCCGATTTTCGGTTAATTAAAAAGGCAACTAGAACTTTTAATTTTTTTACGAATCTTTTTATAAGTAAAAGATATACGTAACTTATAAATTAGCTTACGTAAAGATTTTTTGTATTCTTATGTTTTTATTACATATATGAGGGGGTTCGCCCCTCGTCAGTACCTCGCTCTTTACACTAAAGCTTAAATTTTGTCCCAATTCATTAAGAATGACCCCTGAATCACAAAAGCCGCAGAATAAATAGTTGAAATTACTATAAATACTTTAGCGTAAAGAGCGAGGTATTAGGAGGAGGTGAGCCCCTCATATGGGTAATAACTTCTGTTCGTTTTGAGTTTTAATGCTGCTGCTTACTTCCAGCTGAAAAAAACTTTTTCATTTTTTTTTTTTAAGTAATGCTAGTAAATCTTGCACTCCCTTCATGGAAATTTTCTTCCACCATGACAAATTCCTCGATGGAAAGCTCCCCCAGAATATCCCCCTCTTCTCAACCCCTGCCTCCAACCAAAAAATCCTCCTGAAAACGCCTGTACACTTCCCAATAACCATTACTATATGTAAGCACTGGTCAAAGTTTTGAACTTGTAACCCCTCCCACGGGGACTTTGGGGGAGTAAGTCGTCCCCAAAGACATAGTTATAAGGTTTTTCGACTACGTTGAATAAAATGGCTATCTCAGAATCTTGATCCGTTGACTTTGGGGAAATAATTAGCGTGGGAGGGGGCCTAGTTGCCCTCCAATTTTTTTGGTCACTTAAAAAGGGCACTAGAACTTTTCATTTCCGTTAGAATGAGCCCTCTCGCAACATTCTAGGACAACTGGGTCGATACGATCACCCCTGGAAAAAAAAAAAAAAAAAAAAAAAAAAAAAAAAAAAAAAAAAAAAAAAAAAAAAAACAAACAAACAAACAAGTAAACACGCATCCGTGATCTGCCTTCTGGCAAAAAATATAAAATTCCACATTTTTGTAGATATGAGCTTGAAACTTCTACAACAGGATTCTCTGATACGCTGAATCTGATGGTGTGATTTTCATTAAGATTCTATGACTTTTAGGGGGTGTTTCCCCCTATTTTCTAAAATAACGCAAATTTTCTTAGGCTCATAACTTTTGATGGGTAAGACTAAACTTTGATGAAACTTATATATTTAAAATCAGCATTAAAATGCGATTCTTTTGATGTAGCTATTGGTACCAAAATTCCATTTTTTAGACTTTTGGTTACTATTGAGCCGGGTCGCTCCTTATTACAGTTCGTTACCACAACCTGTTTGAAAAGATCAAACTACTATGCTTTTGGGGATAACATGACCGCCATAGCAGCTAGGGAAAGGGCTGTAGGTTATGAAATTTGCCCATTGTTTACCTATAGTATTTGTTATAGGGAAGTACACAGACATTTTTTCGCGGGAGGGGGATTTGTCTGGGGGAATCTTCCACGGGTGGAATTTCCTGTGGTGAGGAAAGTTTCACGAGGTGAATTTTCCAGGGAAATTTTACACTGGAGAATTCGCCAGAATTCTTATATGAAATTCTTTTTATTTCGTCTTTCTATATCTTTACTGACTCAATTTTACGCGTGGATGTGTTCAAGGGAAAATATATAGGGAAATTTTTAGTGGGGTTAGAATTACCACGAGGATTTTTCTAAGGGGGAGGGGATTTTCCAGAGGGGAAATTCTCCACGGAGGAATTTTCCGTGGGATCTGTTTCCCACTAGGGTGGGAATTTCCCGAAAAAATTTTGCACGGAAGGGGGTATTAAAATTAGAAATTAGTCTTTTTCAAATAAAAGTATGCTAAGGAGAATTTTTATGGGCGGAATGGTCTTTTTAGATGGTAATTTTGAGCGAGGATGGGATTATCCGGAGAGAATTTTTCGTGGGGGAAAGGAATTTTCCCTGGGAAGAGGGCCGGATTTCCTGGACTTGTTTGAGAAACAATCAGAAATTGAATAAGAAAAAGCAAGTTTTATCAACTGAAATTTAAAACGAACAGAAATTATTACTCAATGCCTTGCTCTTTATGTTAAAGTTCGAGTTTTTGTCCCACTTCCTTAAGAACGACTCCTGAAGCACAAGGGCTGCTTAATTAGGATAAAAAACTGATTCTAAAAGTATTAAAAAAACTTTATAATGAAGAGCGAGGGATTGAGGAAGAGACAACCCCCTTCATATAAGGAATAATTTCTATTCGTTTTGAATTTTTCTTGCTCCTTAGTTTTAGTTGAAAAAACTTATTTTTTATATATTTAATTATCTTCCTGAGACGTGAAACTTAAAGTTAACAAACGTTGCTGTGAAAGATGAGATGAAAGCTAAAACGAACAGAATTGAAACTAGAGGACTAACGAAATTAATCTTGAAATGAACAAATCTAATCGAATACAATTAAATCTGAAAACGAATCTTAAAATGAACCTTAAAATGAATTAGACTATCGAAAATAAGTTCAAAATTTTTTTTTTACAAAATAAATTTCCAAGCTTTTTAAATTCCTGTAAAAGGTTGAGGATCATTTGCACTTCATCGAAAATGATATATATTTTAAACTGAAAAAGAAATACATTTGCACAGTATTTTTAATTTTTGTTATAACATGCAAAACATTAAAATATTGCAGCATCAGGAAAACTCTATGTGGCAGTTAGTTTAGTTCTATTAGTCTGTAGACAATCTTCTGCATAAGCAATCTGCGACTTCGACCTTACCATAGCCGACGGCCTGTCTGAGTTTTTGACGATGACAAATATAAGACGGAGCGAAACCTACACACTTGCCATGGAATGAACTGGATGGAAGAAAAAGATGTCACTCTCTACGCCCAGCAACACCCGGTAGGAGACATAAGTCAAATAAGTCCAAGCTTACTTCTGTAGAAGGACTTTTTAATTTCATGTTTAGTATAAAATAGTAGAATTTGTAATACTGATTGAATTCTACTAACTTTTCATTGTTGGCTTACATTACAGGCATTAATTAATTTAAAATGTAAAGCGTGTACACACAAGAGATCCCACACAAGTCTCTTAAAGAAGCCCACACAAGTCTTTTAAAAAAGCAAAGAGGGAAGATGGTTTTCAAAATTTTTGTTGGAGTCTGGTTAAGGTTTGAAAATCACTTTGTTTTTATTTTACAGCAAAGCTACTATTTTTCAAGCATTAAATTTTTTGTGTCGTTCCAGATAACTTCGAAGACCACACTGCCTTTCCATGACGAAAGTAAAACAGTTCAAAATAGGGATGATACCTTTTTATTGACAGTGAATAGATATAAAATTATTTAACTGGATATTTCGAACACATATACAGTGTTCATCATCAGCAGTAAAACTGCTGATGTTTTTACTGCTGATGATGAACACTGTATATATGTTCGAAATATCCAGTTAAATAATTTTATATCTATTCACTGTCAATAAAAAGGTATCATCCCTATTTTGAACTGTTTTACTTCCGTCGTTCCAGGAGACACATGAAACCCTCTGTTCTCCCACAATGGGGATCTTGGGGGTGAGATATGGGGAAAACTGCTGCAGAACTTAAGTTGTGCAATTTTTTCGAGATATTGCTGTTTTTTCAAATGTTTTCTATGCACATTTTAGGCCTAGAAAACTACGGTATTCCTCTAAGGGCTGTCATGTGAAGGGAGAGTTTCCCCAAATGTGTTCAGCCAATTGGTAAAAAATGTCCTGCTCGGGAAATATGGCGTAGAACTAATGAAATAAAAATGAATCTTAAGTAAAAAACCAAAAGTGAAGCGAAGCAACATCACCTGTAAAAATCATCAACCAGCTGGCAAAATCAATTGCCCCTCCAAAAAATTGGTTAGTGGTGGTTCTGATTCCTTTACTTGCCTCCGAGAACATAGAAATTTTTTTACACATTAAAAGGAGAAGTTATTTTTAAATAGCACAATAATACATTTCCGTGGAGTTCAGACCTACAAACCCTCCCATTAATGTTCATTTCTTGCATTTATCTTTCACGGAAACAGCGAAATAATATCTCTTATTATAACTAATTCAGAATTTTTTATTTTCTTTTCCCAAACTCTGTGGAGATAAAAGTAAAGAAACATAATTAAAAACCATTAGAAAACGGAGGCATAATAACTGACCACCAATTATGTTTTATTCTTCAAAAGTGCACTGGAGTCACAATAAGATTCTATTGGACTTTTCTGGTTTCATTGCCTCATCTCTTTCAAGGAGAAAATCCATTTATATTACAAAACCCGCATCTACTTAAAAAAGAATTTCTGCCTATCAGCTATCTTTACCCTTTACATTTGTTTCTCCGCTAGGTCTTTTTGAAAATGACATTCGTTTCAAAGAATGAAAGGGGAAACCGTAATAGCACAGACTTACTTCCGTCCCCTAATTTGATTAAATAAAAAAAAAACAAGTTTTTTCAACTAAAAGTAAGGAGCAACTTAAAAACTTAAAACGAACAGAAATTATTACGTATATGAGGGGGTTCACCCCCTCGTCAATACCTGGCTCTTTACGCTAAAGTTTGAATTCTGTTCCAATTCTTTAAGAATGACCCCTGAATCACAAAGGGTTTAATTACAATAAATAGCTCTTTTGAAAATATAAAAAAAATTAGCGTAAAGAGTGACGTATTGACGAGGGGATGAACGCCCACATATACGTAATAATTTCCATTCTTAAGCTTTAATGCTGCTTCTCACTTTCAGTTGAAAAACATTTTAGTTTATTTATTTAATTTCTGATCGTTTTTTAAATAATGCTGGAAAATTCGGCTCCCCTTCATGGAAAATTCCCTTCTTCCATGAAAAATTACACCATGGGAAGACCCTCCCACGTAACCTTCGACCCCCCCCCCTGAGAACGTCTGTATACTTCCCAATAATCAATACTGTATGTACAATAATAATACTGTATGTCAATACAATACCCTTCCCCAGTAGGCTGTGGGGGATTAAGTCATCCTCAAATAAATGTTTATTAGATTTTTCAACTATGCTGAACAAAATGAGTATCTCAAAATTTTGATCGGAAGACTTTGGGAAAAGAATGAGCATGGGAGGGGGCCTAGTTGCCCCAAAATGTTTTTGGTCACTTAAAAAGGACACTAGAAATCTCTATTTCCGTTTGTGTGATCCCCCCAGTGATATTCTAGGACCAGTGGCTCAATACGACCACCCCTGGGAAGAAAAATAACCCAACAAACAAACACGAATCCGTTATCTTTCTTCTGGTAAAAATACAAAATTCTACATTTTTGCAGATAGGAGCTTGAAACCTGTACAGTAGGGTTCTCTGATACACTGAATCTGACGATGTGATTTTCATTAAGATTCTATGACTTTTAGGGGGTGTTTCCTATTTTTTTGAAAATAAGGGAAATATTTAAGGCTCGTATCTTTTGATGGGTAAGACTAAACTTGATGAAAGTTAAGCATTTGAAGTAGCATAAAAATCTAATTGTTTTGATGTAGCGATTGGTGTCAAAATTCTGTTTTTTAGAGTTTCGGTTACTATTGAGCCGGGTCGCTCCTTACTTACAGTTCTTCGCCACGAACTGTTAGAACTTTGACGACAGCCGGAGAAGAACCAACGTCATTTGATTCAGGAGATTTAAATCTTCTTGAAAATATCCTTCGAAATAAAGACTTGGTCTGTCAGGAGTAGGCTTTTAAGAGTTGAAAGTTTTAATGAGAAGTAAAGGACGAAAGATTAAAGCTCAGACGAAAGCAGAGATATAGCAATAAAGCTCCATTCAGGACTGACAGCTCCAGAAAACTGAAATGGCATCCAAATTATTTAAAAGCAGGCTTTCAGAAGTAGGTAGTTTTTTTGCCATAATGTTTGCCGATGACATTGTCTTATTGGCTGACTCAGCAAAAATCCTACAGAGGCTTTTGGACATTTTAGAGGATATCTACGAGAGAAAAAGTTAGTACTTAATGTTAGCAAATCAGCAGTTTTGGTTTCAGAAGAAGTGAGAAGGGAGAGAAAGAGGAGTTTAGGTTTGTAATGGAAAATTTGGTGATGAATTTATTTACTTGGGATGTGGGTTAATAAAGGAGGATAAGTGGGGTAAACATGTAAAATTAGTTGAAAAAAGAAGGGGGTAGTAAGAATGGTTCTAAGTGGTTCCATCAGGTCAGTAGGTCTTGACGATATTAAGTTACAGAAGAGGGTGTTTTAGTCTAAGATTAGGTCGGTAATGGAATATGGAGCAGAAGTTTTGGGGTTTGATAAGGATGTTAGATTAGAAAGAATAAAATTACAGCATAATCGAACGATGCTAAGCTTAAGTGAGAGGTTTGATATCTTAGTTATTAAAGGTGATTTGGGAATTTTGTCGTTAAGAAATAATAGGCTGACAAAAATGATGAAGTTTAGAGAGAGGGGTTAGTATGGAAAACCATAGGTTAGTGAAGGAAGCATTGGCAGAGTCTCTGTTAGACAGAAAAAGATGTTCGTGGATGGGACAGATTAAAGTAGTTTTTTATTCATTAGGAATGTCTGGGGAATAGAATAGAGGGTATGGTAGGGGTAAGCATGTGGGAGAGATGACCAAACAGGTATCAAACAGTTCGTGGTAACGAACTGTAGTAAGGAGCGACCCGG